>NW_010261561.1:0-35901 GCF_000690775.1 Eurypyga helias
GCAGCGGCGCACGCTTCGCCCGTGTATTCCTCACGGGCGTACCCCCCTCCGAACTTCCTAAGAACTTTAAGCCTATCTTCTCGGTAACCCTGAGAGTGAGGGTGATGGTAACCCTGAGAGTGAGGGTGAATAGAAGGAGGCTCAGTGTAGTGCCCCAACAACGTTACGTACCGCAAGCTGCCTCCCAAGGATGGAGAACTCCAGTATAAGCACATGGGCTTATCCCAGTCCTTCTCCGCTATCTGCTAACGGAGAGATCAGTGTCTTTTTGTTGCGGATTTGAGCTGCTGCTTTGAGCTGTGGGAAGGCCACCCAGCTCCCCAGCCTGCCGTAACTCGCAGCCACCCTGCTAAGCCGCTCACCCCAGCCCTCCAGCTAAGCCAGCTGTAAATAAAAACTGCTAGGATTATTATTCTTTTTCCTAATAACTTTGACAATGCACCTCACAGCCGTTCCAGTGAGCAACTTTGAAGTCATCTTGAATTTCTGCAGGATTTTCTCTTGTGTCAGTTTCCTTGTCCTTTATTAAGCAAATATAGGATTGGGCGTGATGCTAAGCTGGCAGCACTTGAACCAGAGACAAAGCCTCAGTTCATCCCCGTGACAGACAAAAGTACAGTTCAGGCTACCACCCCCAAGCACTCTATCACACCGATTTTACAGATAGGCGAGTCTGTTACGGGCTCTGTGTCTGTGGGAGACACTGCTAGTATGGATGCGTAGTCCGTGTGACTCGTTCTTGCAGTTTGACAAAAACCTAAGGAAAGAAAGAAGTCCCAGTGAGGAGAATGCTGTCAGGATTTTTCCGTAGGGGAACACAGTTCTAGGGGCTCTGAAGGTAAAATGGCTACTCTGGGTGTGTGAACGCAGGTGGGGAGCTGGGGCCAGCCCACACACAACTGGGCAAGCTGCAGTCTTCCAAGGGTTCAGGATGTGTCCCTTATTTGAAGTTCTTTGAACCTGTGTTACTGGGAGTAGAGTGCTTGGCTAAGCGATGAGACCTGCGTAGCACACGAGAGGGAGCGGAGCAGCAGAGTGGGTTAATGTGGCCTTTCCGTGAGGGAAATCGTCTTTCACCTGGGTTGAAATCGTGAGCAGATGACAGATCAACACGAGTTTGCTGTGTGGCTCATTGCAGGGCTCCAGGGACATCTCTCAACCTTATCCAACCTACTTTACAGCACATGGCCCCACTGGCAGCCAGTGCAGGACAGGGAGAGGACGGGATCAACACAAGGTGTCAGTGACCACATACGCATTAGCAGAGCCGTGCTGAAGCCGCAAGCCTGGAATAGCCTAGCCAATTCCTCAGAAGAGGAACAATGCACAGCCATCCCTGCCCATCGCTAAACAACACACTTTGTCTCACTTTCACGCACTGTATGTTTTTATCCACATTGTTCTTAAAAGCCGTTGTAGAAATAATTCAAGTGCTCTGAATGTATAGTCCCAAGGGTTTCAGAAAGGAAACCTTTGGTGGAAGTGGAAGGTGTCCCTGCCCATGGCAGGGGGGTTGGAACTAGATGATCTTTAAGGTCCCTTCCAACCCAAACCATTCTGTGATTCTGTGATTCTGTGAAATCCAACGTTCTTTTCTACTTAGTCAACACATGTTGTCTTCTATATTTTGCATACATACAGTGCAAAGTAATTAAACCAAAAAACTGTGATCCGTCAAGACCTGACTGAACACACAGAACTTGCTCTGCTTTAGCTGTACCACTGTAACTGAAGGACAACAGCTTGGCGCGGGCACCATTGTATCAGAAGAAATACACATGTCAGGTAGCTTATTCTTGCACAGAAAAGGAGTAAGAGGCATCTTTAGAAGCAAAAACTAGGATAAGCACAATGCCAGAGGGACACAGGTGGAAGTATTTGCTCTGTCACAGGTGACTGCTGTGACTCCTGGCAGGTTAAGCCGTCTCCCTAGACAGGTATATGCTCTCGGTAAGAACTGCTGTGCGAAGGGGCTCAAATGCAGTGTATGCCACCGCTCCCAGCCCTCCCGCAGCCAGCCTGCCAGCCTAGGCAGGCTCACAGGGTCCCCCAGCCCAGAGACATGCCCAGAGCACGGGCAGCCCTGCGAGACTCTAGCCTGGAGAGGGCAAAGGCACGTCTCCACCAAGCTCCTTTCCACAGCTTCCGCATCTTTAGCGCGGAGGTGGCAGCGTCTCACTGCTTCCATGGAACCGTGCGATGACAAATGGGTTTGAAGACTGTGGTGCTTTCATGTAAAACGGTAAAGGGAGGATATATAAGATCCTTAGACAGAAAACTGCAATCTCACCTGTGTTGACAAAAGTACATTCAAAGAAAAGTCACCTCTTTCCTCCAGCTAAGATAAAACAGTAAGACTAAGCATGCAGCTCATGGCACAGTGCGTTGCAAAGTGAATTAGGGTGACAAAACAAACCACGCTGGGAAGGGACCATTTAAGTGCATCAGATAGTTCTGGATAAAGAAACTTATAGCAAAACGAGACAAACAATGTCAGAGCAATCTCCACTGGACTCAGTTCAGCTACTTATGAATGTTGTCCTTCTATTTCTCTTCAGTTTTGCATTCTGAAGCTTCTATATATGCTTGCGCAGGGAATACTCCCCGTGTACATTTTGGTTATAAATTACGGGTACTGACTGGACTTTAAATCTTTTCTGTTTCCAGAACTGAGGCGTGAGGCTCCATAAGTGCCCCCGAGTGGCTTCAATTTCTGTCCTCAACAAAAGATATCGAAAGAAATGCCGGAATGCCTGTCCTAGAAAAAAACATGCAGAAGAAAGAGAAAGATACATGCACTAAAGATGAGACAGTAAGTGACTGTTTCTGGGCAAACAACAGAAAGAAAAAAAAAAAAGAAAAACAAAAGGTTGAAGATAGATGACTTAACATCTTCTAATGCTGTAAATTAATGTAAAATAATATGATTGTAAACCAAGCTATGTTCCAGAGCTGATTCCTTCATTTCAGGGAACCCTAGTTATCCTGCAGCAGTTTATAATCAGGAACTTTGATCCAACATTAGTGTTTTTCATATCCAAATACACTCTTCCTCCCAACATCCTCTGAAGAATTCCAGTAAGTGAAATATTATTACACACAGCAAATGCATTACTACACAGTCAGAGATGGCATGTATTTCTCAATAGTACAGAACTATCAAATGATCACATATAATTAATTTTGAAGCTGGTTTAAAAGATGATGGATGTGTAGGCTTATAAGTAGTCAATGCCTTGGGTTTAAAGCTTTTTTCCTAAGCAAGGTCGTGACCTGTACAGTAACTTTACCCAGAAAGACAAGGCCAAAGCCAGGTATTAAAAAGAAATACTATTTGGCACATCTATTTCCACTGGCCAAGAAATCAGTGACGGAAGAGATGTGCCCTGACTAAACATAGCTTGAAACTATAGAATTACCATTCTTCTATTTCTGAGATCTGGGGTGCCTTACCGGCTAAATCGGATTTGCATTTCCATTGATAACAGGTAATACTATGACACTTTTTATGAGTATCTGAAATCTTTGGTTTCTAGATAAGGAAATATAATGCAGCACTGCCTTTCTGTGAATGTCAAAAGGCAGTGCTGGTATTTGAGCTCAGAGGACACCCAGTCCCAGCCTTCTGTCCAGAGCACTTCCTCCATCCCCTCCCTCCCTGCGTGCCCTAGCAAGGGAGCTTGCAGCTAGCCTTGCACTGAGAAGCAGGCAGGACTAGGTGACTGTCAGACATCTCTTCCAACCAAAATCACCCTACAGTCCTGCAATCCTGTAAAAATGAATGTCTATTACATCAAGACCTAGTTAAAAAAGCTGAACTTTACCTGCTTTAGGAGACCGGCATAAATCAAATAGGAGAAATAAATGCTCCAAAGTTTATGGTCTACACTAATCACTAATGGACAAGCATAGCTGAATGACTGTTTCTCCACTGGGAGACACGTCCAGTTCCCTGAGGAACCATGCTTAAAGCATCACAGCCTCTTGCGATTTCCCAGTCTGTCATGGATTACCCTTCTTCCTCTGCCTTCTGCTAATGACTAATTACACTTCACTCGGTTAATTCTACATTAAAAAACAAAGGAAGCTTAATTGGATGGACAGCATGAGATTGTTTTCTTCCCAGATACTATTTGTTTCCAGGTGGCTATTTGCCCGTTTGTCCCAGAATTTTGAGAATTTTTAACAGGGAGTAATCTCTTGTTTTCCATTAGTTTCCTGGCCTATCCATTTGAAAACCTAATTGACCAAAGGCCTACAAACAGAGCTACTGGACAAGTACCACTGCTTCAGTATTGCATAAAACTGCATCATATGCAATTCTAACATCCAGGCACTTTAAGACCTAATGAAACTCCACTGAAGTCACACAATTACATTTGCAGTAATCAGGCACCTCAACTGCTAAACCAGAATAAATGGATTACAAAAGGCATACAATATATTGATCAGCAACAGAAGAAAAAAAAAAAAAAGAAAAAGAAAAAAAAAGGAGGACAGTTTGGGAACAGTAGAATTACTTGATAATCTCTTTTTTTTTTTTTTTTTATGATTAGGTAGTGCCAAAACTTCCAGTCCCACCACTGCAACAGACCTTACGCATGTACCTACAGTGCATGAAACACCTAGTGCCAGAGGAGCAATTTAGAAAGACCAAGGTCGTTGTGGAGCAGTTTGGAATTGCAGGAGGCATGGGGGAATCCTTGCAGCAAATCCTCGAGGAAAGAAGGGAAAAGACCACGAACTGGGTAAGCAAATGCAGATGAGAAAAATACTTGCTGTGTTGGATGATGCCCATTTACAAACTGTTTGTGATGTTCTATATGTGGTTACTGCTTTCTTCCAATGGGTCAGTGCAAACAGGGGTCATATCAGATTCTACAAAAGAGAATGAATACTACAGAAACATTAGGCTAGAATTTTAAAAATACATCAAAATCCATGTCATTATTATGTTTTGACATCAACAGTTTGTTGACATAAAGGAGGGAATTCATGCATCTCAGGTGCATGCACGCAGGTGTCAGCTCTACCTGTAGGAAGCACTATATTACATCCTGTTCGGATGTACTTTCTTCCTTTCCCTTTAGTAACAGGATTTAGAGCTTTTATTAAAATGAAAAAGGTTTTCTGTTAGGACTATAAAAAGTGCCTTGCATACCCATCTAGCCAAAGCTCTGATCCAGTCAAATTATTCTGGAATGGAATACTTTCGGATAGGAATTGCTCCTTTTTAATTAAACTATGATTTGCCATTCCTTGTCGCACCATACCAATGCAGTTACCCTGAAGTATTTACTCTGCCAAATATACACACAGGTATGCATATATGTATCTGTCACACAGACCACGCTGACACCTTCAGCTTTTAAAAAAGTCCAGCTTTCTGCTTCCCAAGACAGGAAAATTAAATAAGCCATAGATAAAATAGATTTTATCATTCCACAAACTCATAGTTCGTCCTGCCTTCATTAATCGTGTTAGAATATGGCAGCTGAAAACTAGAAACACTGATTTTGTTGGAGACCTTCCATCCCAGCAAGTAAGAGAGACACCGAATCAATTCAGTGAAATCCTGCAGGCTTGCTACTGGTATCAGTGAAGTGTGGCTCTCCCTTAACTTTTCAGTTGTGTGACCTGCAAAACTCCATCAAATTGCTGCTACAGTCAAGAAAAAAGGCTACAGTACTAGCAGTGCTTTTATTTTAAAAGCACTTGTTTTTAAAGTACCTGTTGCCATAGTCTGAGGGCTCCACTAAATGCCACCCAATCTTGTTTTGTTACTCTGATTGTAGGACTTCATGGTTTTGGTGGCTAAATTAACCATCTCTTAGTGGTCCCGATAACAAATAGTGTTCCAGGAGACAACTCTTCATTTAATCACTTACAGCACAGAAACTACAGAGGAAGGATGTATAAGCATCTTCGCAAATGTCTCAACTTAAATACTGGTTATTAAAATTAAATACCTGATTCTTAAGATAAACCAGAAATGTTTTTATTTGGAATTTAACTTGCCAGGAGTACAGCTCTAGTCTGTTCTCCTGAAGACTCCAGAGACTGTGGGAGAAGCATCTGTTCTAACAGCCATGAAATATCTCAGAGGAAAACTTTTTCAACTGATGCATGCATTTGTAATTATTTTTGCATAATTTCATTGTTGTTTATAGTTACTATATGCAAAGCATGCCCATTAAACTCAGAAAGACCATTTGATCTTTTTATGAAAGCCTTCATTTTCCAAATAAGAATTCTTCAAACTCTGCTCAGACTCTGCTCAGACATAAAGGAATGCGGTAACTGTACATCTGTGCTTTCAATAAAAACGGTTAGAAATCTAATATGTGTGTCTGTATGGGTCAAGCATCAGTAATCTGCATTTGTGTCAGTGGACACAGAGGGAATTCTCCAGGGGCCCTATCATAGAATCATAGAATGGTTTGGGTTGGAAGATGCCAGCATCTGCAGGATCGAACCATTAGGCTCAGGAAGTTCTTTTCCCACGGATGTCTTGCTACAGGACAGTATCTGATGGCTAACAACAGGGCATCTTGGCATCACTGACAAATATTTGAAGCCCCCTGAGGAAAGTCATTGCTAGTAAAATTGCATCCATCTCTTACGTATATCCCAATCACTATTCAGCCGTCAGCATGTTGTACTCAGGCACTGTTTTTGTTGTAGAGAGAAGCAAACAACAAAATACACAAACCACCACAATATGGGGCTTGTTTACTTTTTAATGGAACACACTGTAAATTGCCATTGATTGAAAAATAAGATTATGGAATTGTGGCTGATTTCAGCTGAGCTGAGGTCACAGAACCCAGACTGAAAATGCTCAGCAGCTCCATTAATCAGAGCCCATGCCTGACACCCGGAGCACCAAGCACTCTCCCCTCACCCTCAGACTGCCTTTCTGCATGTTGGTCATAGCTTTAAGATTTCATGTCCCCTTCCCTTAGGTTTTTAACTACTGGCTGGATGACATGTACCTCAACAACCGGCTAGCTCTTCCAGTCAATTCCAGCCCAGCAATTATCTTTGCTCGTCAGTATTTCAAGGATGTAAATGACCAGCTGAGGTAATGTACTACGACTTTGCAGCTTTTGCTAAATGAAAGAATATTTTAAATGTACTGCTTTTGCAAAAAGACAATCAACTTTCATTAAAATATAAGGGCTGTAACCATTAAATGATTTCCTATTAGGCCTGCAGACTGAGGACAGTGTTTCTGGGGTTACTCATCCTGATATTCAGAAATGAAAGTGTCATTACTGTTACATTTATTGCATGAAAAACATGCCATGGGATTTACAGTTTTTAAAGGAATATTTGCATACCTTTTCATTGTAGAATTCAAGTGAACCATTTTTCAGTGGAAAAAAGAAATACTAATTTATGACATATTGTCTAAAGCAAAACAATCTTTAACATGCCAGCACTATGACTTGCAGCCACCCTGCAAACTCAAAAGGCCACGCTAGTATTAAATTGTCCCTCTCAGGTCCCCAAAACGGCACGGAAACACAGGGGATCTGAGAATAAGAATTCAGAAATCATTCTGCCCCAAGAACACTGCTTCCTTCAGGTCCACCCTTCCCAGCCCTGAGCTGACCTTTCTCCTTTGAGCTGTTGTGGGCAATTACAATAATCTCAAAAGTGAAAAGGTAAGCAAATAGCCAAGCACAGAATATACCTCTCCAGACACCCTTAGAAGAGGATTCCATCCTTCAGCCTTTGCCAAAACATTTTCTCCTTTTAAAATAGTAAACCAGATCAAATCTACCTTCATATAGTGCAATTTTCCTCTTTGCTTTTAGCACTCTCTTGCTGCTTATTAGTGAAAGAATTAACTGCATGTGGATTTATGCTATTATAAACCAGCCCGAACCTTGAAGCTGATATGTGTTATTTTAACATTTTGCATAGACAGGCCATGTATCTTTTTACTTACCTTTAAACATAACTGTAAATGTTTCCATTCATTACTAAATTTATCATGCACACACAGCTTTCGAAAAACCTCCACTTTGCATTTTCTAATGCATGTGCTTTAACAAGGAAGTATTTTTCTCAGAGCCTCGCATTCAGACACAGAAATAATACACCTGTCCACAGCTCTGCAGAAAGAATATCTGCTTAGGACAGGAAGTACTCTAATAAATTGGACAGCTTATGAGTATTGATATTGAAACCCATGTTAAGGATTCTATTAAATATTCAGCCTCCGCTCCCATTCTCTGAATAAATGCTTTCAGGCTTCCTCCTGTGGCAGTCTGTTTAACCATTTGAAGGGACCATCTCTAGGATTTCATCCTTCTCTTGACATTAATTAATTTAGGTTTTGGGTCAAGGCAGGGGGCCTTTCTTGCCAAGCCAGAAGACTTTCTGTCCCTATGCTGTGTCATCAATCATTCGGGCTCTCCTCTGTCTCTCAGAAACAGCCCAGTGTTGCCAAATGACAAAAGACTGACGTCACTTCTATCTGGTACTTGCAGGTTTGCTGCCAATCTAATTTCAGGAGTGCAAGACTATAAAGCTTTACTGGACACGTAAGTAGCTCGGGAGGAGAGCTGCTGCTTGAGTATGCGCAAGGCTTCTGCTTCAAGGGTGCTCTATTGTGCCCAAAGTCAGGCTGCATCCCCTTCTCCACCATTTGGAAGGGTTGGGGCTCCAGCATGCTTCAGGGCAAGCGCCCAGCAGGTTTTTTACGCTTTCTGCTTTATTACCGCAGTCTAACAGGTTGGAGAAGGACCCTTTTTGCTGCCTGGTAGCCAGCACCCTAGCACACGCAGTGTGGCTCAAAGGACACCCACAGCCTCCCTAACGGAGCTGTTGAGAACACACCGGGAAGTCTGTGCTCCCCAGACCCAAAGAGCAGCAGCACTGCATTACACATGCCTCCCCTGGCACCAGGCACCCGCCGGGGTGCTGCACCCCCCCCACGTACTGCACCCCACCTCCCTCCCCCCAAAAAAGAAATAACAGCAGAAGAAGGAAGCCTCACCGCAGACAGGGTGGTTCAGCGGCTAGTAAAAATACGTTACTTTCCTTATATAAATACAGGGGAAATCCATGATTTTTGAAGTCATGTATGTGGTAGTTTGTAACACCATTTTACACAGCACTTCTTAACCTCATCTAGTGTGTTCCGAGTTTACTGCTGAAATCATGACTCCCCAAAGAACAGAAACAGTGGAGAGCCAAGCACAATGGATCCTGCGCCATAGAAGGGACGGGATAGTTTTCTTGTCTGGAAATACAAGAGGCCTATGTGACATGCTTTAACCAACACCTATTTGGATGAGGAAGGCAAAGTCCATATTCAAACAACAAAGTCCCTATCATCTATGAATTTCATAGACCAAAGAGGAAGAGGCTGTTCAATTTTTCACTTCAAAAGTCTGACAGCTAATCAGAAAGAACTACTTATTTAAGAATACGTGCTTTTGTTTAAGATATGCCACGCAACCGCATGCACCAGCACTGGCGTGCTGTGAAGTACTACTGCATACTAATGTGGTTCGTTGTATCTTTATACAACAGCATCTGAGACGAGATGAAGAAACCCCATTGCTCAAACAAAGATAATTTAAATTCTTATTATTTTGGCCTCACTACTCTAGACCCAAAGATTCCTGTGATCAGATTTTATCACAGAATCACAGAATGGTTTGGGCTGGACGGGACCTTAAAGATCCTCTAGTTCCAACTCCCTTGCCATGGGCAGGGACACCTTCCATTAGACCAGGTTGCTGAAAGCCTCGTCCAGCCTGGTCTTGAAGACAGCCAGGGATGGGGCATCCACAGCTTCTCTGGGCAACCTGTTCCAGTGCCTCACTACCCTCTCCAGGAAGAATTTTTTCCTTTTATCTCACCTAAATCTGCTCTCTTTTAGTTTAAAATAATTGTCCTTTGTCTTATCACTACAGGCCCTTACAAAAAGTCCCCCCCAGCTTTCTTGTCAGTCCCTTCAGGTACTATAAGGTCTCCCCGGAGCCTTCTCTTCTCCAGGCTGAACAAGCCCAACTCTCTCAACCTGTCCCCATAGCAGAGGGGCTCCAGCCCTCTGAGCATCTTCATGGCCTCCTCCGGACTAGCTCCAACCAGTCTATACCCTTCTTATGTTGGGGGCCCCAGACCTTGATGCTGTACTGCAGGTGGGATCTCATGAGAGCAGAGTAGAGGGGGAGAACCCCCTCCCTTGACCTGCTGGCCACACTTCTCTGGGTACAGCCCAGGATACGGTTGGCTTCCTGGGCTGCCAGCGCACACTGATGGCTCATGTCCAGCTTTTCATCCACCAGTACCCCCTCATCCTTCTCCTCAGGGCTGCTCTCATTTTCTTGCCTTAAATCAATAACCATTTAAATCCTTACTACTGTGTCCTCATATTGTTGTTGCTGTTTGCTTATCACCCCTCCTGTATAATTATGAGGACACCATAATTGTTACATTCCCAGTTCCTTGTTGCTGTTCAGGACTTCTACGAGCAAGTGTACTGCTGGCTTCTCTTGGATCACCCCACATGCAGATGCACAGTATTCCAGCCCAAACCCAGGCATTTAGTTTTAACCGTGCAGATATTCCATGCAGTTGCCAGGATTAAACGTTTCAAACCAAGCCTAACTTGTTCACATAAAATATCTTACACAGACATCTCCTAAATCAATGCAAGATTTTCTAGTGCCATCAGTCAGCATTAATAACCCCTGTCTTAACTGCTATAATTCCAGATTGTCCCATCTAAATCTACCATGCTATTCCACTATTTTCAATCATCATAGATGCTCTTCGGAAGTCTCTTAAATATAAGAGGATTTCTGCATTATACAAAATGTAGAAGAAGGACAGCACTAATAACCCTGTTTTGCTGATAAGCAACAGAAAAATTAAGCACCAGTACAAGGAAATTAGTGATATAGAGAGTTTGAGAGGAGGAAATAAAGTGAATATCCCTGGTTCAGGACTTCAACCAACCTAAAGAGACAAAGTTAAGCAAAATAAACTAGCATAAATCATTACCCCATACCAGCTCTATGACAGTAACCCTTCTTGTGCGCTTTTTTGCCCCTGATCCTCTCTGGCAGGCTGGAAGCTTCGTCCTCTTTTGCTGAGGGAAAACCTCTGCACTATAAGGTCTTTTTCCTCCTGTTGGTCTCTGCAGCCTCTCCCAAGCAACAGCACCATCATTTCCTGCTCATTGTCAGTGGGATATTTTACAGTCCATAATCATAATTGTGATAACTTTCTTTTTTTTTCCTGGCCACTAAAGCAGCCTTTTAGGAGGCATTGTTTTCACAGGCTTTCCAATAAAAAAGGGAACAGATTTCAGCACTTATTCCCTCCTAGGTCTAAGTAAGAATTAGCATCTAAGTGAGGATCTGTGGAAAACAGAAATGCCCTCGGCATCGCTGGCCATCCCTGTTCATCTGGCAAGGCCCTCTCATACACCCTCCAGCCACTCTGCACCGTACAGGCCACTGTGATTTGCAGCGAATTTTGTCTGTACTTTTTTTCCAAGGTGCTGCGTCTTTCCCAGCTGTTCTGCTGACTTCTGTCCTGGCAAGTTTCTGGGGTCCCACCTAGGCAGGCTTCCCACGGTCATTGCAAAGCTGCTTGTGACCTGCTATTCTTTCAGTTTCCACTAGATGATAATGCAATTGCTTAATGAATATGCATGAAGCTGCCAGGAATGATGTATTTAACTTTGGTATGGGAATTCATCTATTTCCCTTATACTGTAATCTCGTTTTATTATTCAATTTGTGTTATACCTGATCTAATTGTAACAGAACAAAGGACAGATTAGATTTCTCTTCCTTTCTGTCTCTCTCCCCCTCTCTCCCCTCTTTTCCTCTGGCTTTGTTTTTCTCCTTCTCTCTCTCCAGCCATGCTTTACCTGTTGATTTTGCTCGTGGACAGCTGTCTGGTCATCCTCTCTGTATGAAGCAATACTATGGACTCTTTTCTTCCTATCGTCTTCCAGGACATATCAAAGATACCCTCGTGGCCCAGAAAAGCAGTGTAATGCCAGAACCAGAGCACATCATTGTTGCTTGTAACAATCAGGTAAATGAGTGTTCTTTTTTTATATCTTTCTATATTTCTTAGTTTGTTTAAGTTTGCTCAAGGGCCTAATCTAACCACTGTTCAGAAACACAACTAACGTGCTATGTATGAGCTCACTTCGTATCAAACGTTTGCTGTCAATATTTCCAAAAAATGCTTCTGCAGCATTTTTGTCCTTAGCCCACATTATGTTCCAAGTAGAGTGATGCAGAAAGGAGAAGTGGGGCAGAATTCATTTGCTTTCTCATTCAAACAAAAATGTTTATTAAACAGAGATGAAACCACAGAGGGGAAAAAAAAATAGAGTGCATTTGCTGGAAATGCTCTTCTCTTGACAGTTAAGTATTGGCACACAACACATGGCACATATACCCCCAACCCATGTAGGGGGGCTATGCCTGAAGAAGTTAGCATGGGTGCAGGCAGAAATGCTGAAGCGTTGGAGTGCATCTGCCCCAGCCAATAAATGCCACCGAGCAGCAGAGTATATTGGCTGGGCAGAGCATGCTATAGCTCAGCTTGACTATCTGTGGTACTGGAGCCATGCCTGCAGGCCCCCTTAGACTGAAGGGGTAGAGCCCAGTGATCCCTTTTCCACAAAGTCCCATTCTTCACTTCAATGGGAAGCTCTCTAGATTCTCTACGTCATTTTAAAACAAATACTACCATGGGAATTATTTACATACTTCCTGATTTTTTCTCTTTGGGGTTTTTTTAAGCTTTTTCAAACAACTTATGTTTTATATGAACCCAACACACAATATAAGTACCCTACAGCAACTGGCATTGCACTGGTGTAAAAACACAAGAGGGGTGATCCCTGGGCCAGTCCGCAGTGGTTTTGTGTTCCACTACCTGCAGGCCTGGCTGGCCCAGGCAGGAGTAGCATCTCAACACCTACCCAGGCAAAAGCCAAACGGACCAGTACGGGCCCAACCCACTGCGACTGTTCTTCTGACTTCTGTCATTTTTTTGCAGTTTTTTGTTTTGGATGTTGTCATTAATTTCCGTCGTCTGAGTGAGGGAGATCTTTTCACTCAGTTACAAAAGATAGCCAAAATGGCAGAGAATGAAGAGGAAATGCTGCCTCCAATTGGCCTGCTGACAACAGATGGAAGAACAGAGTGGGCAGAGGCCAGGACAATCCTTATGAAAGGTTAGCAGCAGCAATCCCAGCTTTCTCCTCTTCATCACCTTCCTCCTCTTCCTCCTCACCATCATTGCCTTTCTTTGCTGGGAATGATCATTACAGCAAATATAGGACTGAATGTGCAACCTCACTGCTGAATTTTTCCAAGCAGTAGGAAACTCAATGCCTGTAAGTGTTCAGATGTGTGTTACCAACGAAGCAGCAGATACGGTTTGACCCTTGGGCTGTGAACGTTTAAGTGTTATGCCATGTAAATAGCATTCTCACTCCATTCTGTTTTTTCATCCCATAAATTACATTACATCAGATTTTGTGATTTGTCTCTTCCTTCAAATCCATTTTGTACCGATAAGAATTGGCTTCTGGCAACTATTAGACATTCTTCATCTCCTCTAACTAAGGCACCTACAAGTTAAAGTCCTACTGAATCTAGCTGTATACTCTCTTTAGTCAATGGAGAAAGATAGAAAGCACCCAGGCTGATTCATCCAAATCTTAAGTATCTAGGAAAGGTGACACCAATTATTATCCGGGTATAGTTCTCTCTCTCTCTCAACAATTGGCAGCATTTAGCTATCTTCGATTCTGGACCCAAATGCCTGACTTTGAAACAGATGAAAATAAAGGGTGGGATTAGTCACCTCTATCACTTCACACCTCCCATATTTTACCCTGAAACCAAGTCATCTAAACATCCTCTTTTTGCCATTTTAGATGACTTAGGTATTCATTTTTCCCTCCTGAAAAAAATGTTAACTAAACTCTTTAACCTCAATTCAGCAATGCTACAGAAAGTACTGCTCTTTTACCAGTGCCCTGGAATACACAAGAGTTGCCAAGAACCTCAAAATGTATTTACCTTACCAAGGAAGATCTTCCCTATTCTTATTCAAGTTTATCTGTGCTCATAATAACTTTATCTATATAAACACACACACACACACAGAGTCCTGACTATTATTACATGGTACCAGTCTAATTTTCAGGCTTTCCTCTCCCCTCCCAGTATTTTCATTTAAAGCAGGAGAAAAAAAGATTCCATATTTTAATGCAAGCTGAGATAAACACCTAATCATTTATTTTCATGCCACACTTTTAAGTAAAACAGTGAATGCCTTGAAATCTGAAGCAAAATCGTCTTTGTAAACCTGCATCATCCTAAAGAAAAAAAGTTAAATCAACAAAAACAAGCAAAAAATTGTTGATTTCTCTATAGTGTTTTTGGATTGCCTGGCATTTGATTAAATACTAATTTTAATGAGGAAGAAACTCAGTTTTGCAGCTGAAAAAAAACCAGATTCTGCACTAGCAAATATCACAGCACCATGACTTGAGCCTTCTCTAATCCAAGCAAAAACTACGCGTGCTAGCACAGCTCCTCTATATAGTGTAATGCATCACTGTTTCGCCTGGATACACGACTAACAGCCCTTTTTTCTTTCTTATCTGTGGTGAAATGTTCATGCAACAATAACTGAGAGAGGAAGAGAAAAGCCTCTAGTGAAGCAGTGTGAGGTGGAAAGAGTCACTCCACAGGTGTTCTGTACTGGGCAGGGAAAGAAAGGATGCTTTGGGATGGAGAAAACCTATACAGCACACTGCAGAGGTTAAGAAGGAGATATATACATGGGACTGCACAGACTTCCAAATATGTAATAGGTCTTCTAGGTGAGAAAATTTCAAAGAAATTGTAACAAGCCCAACCATCACTGATTTACAAATATGTTCAGTATTTCAACTGCATTCAGGCTGCAGAACTAACTCACTCTCCTAAGTACAGGAAGTGAATTCTTACTGCTGTAGGAGCTGCAGTCCCATGCATACTATATCGGAATTTGGCTCAGAACTGTCTTCTCCTTTTTAAAACAAAACCCAAACCCCCACCTAATCAAAAGCTAACTGGCCAATTCAATGCAATTGCATGCATTAGAAAGGAAGAAGGACAATAAATGTCTTTCAGGGCTTTAGGCTTGTTCTCACATTTCTCCTCTGTTTCAGTTCTTTCTGGAAATATTTATTTTACGTCCCAAGTCATGGTTCATGAGTTCTTGTGCAGTTCATTGCCTGCTTTGCATGATAATGTTTTCAGTGTTTGATCTCTGGACATGTCTGTTTCTATAAGGGCATCTTCCCCCTACTTTTCTGTTTCTAGAACAGCTTAATTTTATTCACTGTAATACCTAGACTCAAGATGTCCTGAAGCCATATGTCAGAATAAGGGCTTCATGTCTGTCAAAGATGTGTGGGCAGCAGCCACAATGAAATATATACAAACCTATCAGACACATAAAGCAGAACGCTGAGCAAGCTGTGAGCAGTTTGTAAATCACTATCCAAACAGTTTTTCCTTGAAGATGCCTGTCCGCAAATACCAGCAGCTCATGTGTATGGGACAACTTGCATCCACAAGGATCTTTTCAGCCTTTGCGTTGGTGTACCCAGACCATCAGTGGAATAAATACCACAATTACAGTCAGCCCTGCAAGTGCCAGATACCAGAAGAGCTTTACAGCCAGGAAGACAGAGACATGCCTTCTCCCTTACAAAGCTTCTGATGCTTTTGAAGGCAGTTCCTAGGGACATCAGTGTTTCACATGTTGTAGGTCAGCACAGATCACTGGCAGAAAGCACAACCTATCTGCATGCCCCACCAATTTCAATGTCCTGGCCCGTCTTTGCCGGCGCTGGCAGGAATGTCAGGTGCCTTCCCTAGGACTCTGCTTCTGTGGGCAAGGGAACACAGCGCAATATGTGCTCCCCAGGTCCCCATGCAGCTTGCGAGAAGTCATGCTGGCCACCCCTGTCACTGGGGCGACGGCTACCTACACTCCCTCCCTCACAGGCACTGCCAGGCAGCAATAGACTGCACCTTACCATAACCTGCAAGAAGCCACAGCTCCCACTCTTCCTTCTCAGCCACTGCTACCACTTGCGTCTCCTTCTCTTGACATCTTCTCCATTTCTTGCATATTTGCACTCTTTTTTTACTACACGGCATCTGGAGAATGAACCTGGATGATAACCAGCATCTGGTGATCTGGGTTTTTTTTTCCTAGGTCCTCACTATCCTATGTTACTCATTTTGGGAAGGTACAATTTTCTTACTTTGAAGAATGCTGTTCTTTCAGAGGATCAAGCTACTTTTCATATTTGCAAACATTAAAAACAAGCACATTTTGAAATGGCTCCATATTTCAAATGTAAACCAGAATCATTTAATTTTAAATAGTTTTCCTGTTCTTCCAGTTAAAATCATCTGCATGGAGCACAGATCTGTTGATCTTAGCCCAGACTTGCAAGAAGTTTTGATCAGTCTGAATTTATATCTTTACTTAAGAACATTCTGAAACAAAAACATTTTCACCAAAATCTAGCAAAACCTGCAGATGAAAGCTGATCTGTTAAGAATGGAAGGAATTTTAAGTTGATGTCTGAAAGCCCTTTTTCCTTTGATCTTGTTAACAACCATTTAACAGCAATTAATGTTATTATATGGTTTTGAATAAAACAAGTTCGTTATAGGTTCCACGCTTCTATCCTTTCAATTAAAAGCTGTATTAAGTGCTTACAATTAAATATTTCCTGTGCCTCAAACCGAGCCTCAGAAGCAAACAAACTTGTACCTTCGTAATGTTTCTGAGTTAAACAAACTGAGAAAAAAACCCCTACATAAATACACCATAAATAAGGAGGAAAACACTGAAGAAAATGTAAAAATAGCCTTTGTAGTTCACCTGTAGAAGCAAGAATGACAGGACAGAGAAAAGAAACAGAGAAGGAGAGCCAGAAAAAGCACATTTTATTCCGCAGTACACTAGTGATAGGAGGGAAGTGGAATGTGGCAACCCATGGTTTTGGCAATACCACGTTCAAAAACTAAATCTCATGACCTCATCCAGAGATGTTTCCTCATGCGATGTAGGCAATAGACCCAGGCCAGGGCTTATTTCTCTGAAGTACAAGAGATGACCAGGGACAGGAGAGAGAAGAGAGTTTTAATACAAGAACACAAAACCAACATGGGCGCTGCTGCTCCTTGTCCAGAAAAGGGTTTTAATGGGAGAACAGCTTATACAAAACCAGTATAAGCCTTGCTGTTCCACAGCAGAATGCTGCAGCACTGCAGCAGTTGCATGAGCTCTGAAATTCTCTATTTTTCACTTGTTCTCTCAGTAATGGTTATATATAAAATAAGTAAGCCTTGCTGGCTTTGAGAGTAAAATAGATCCATTTCATAATGTAATTACTTCAGGAAATGAAAGGCAGAGAAAGAAAGTGGATGTTATTGAATCATATGAAAGACACACGGAGATACTGCGAAAGTTAACACATGAATGAATGCCTTGGTGTAACGCTGCGTTGCACTGAGATGTTTTGCTGTTGCGGGGGCTCTGCAGTCACCAGCTCATTGCAGAGTCAGTCTGACCTTCCATGCTCTCCAAGCTGGTTCCCCAGCCAGCCCTGCACTGCAGTCGGAGGATGTGAACGTTTCGCTCTTTTATCCCCAGACTCTACTAACCGCGACTCTCTTGACATGATTGAACGGTGCATATGCCTGGTGTGCCTGGACAGCCCGAGCGGGGTGGAACTCAATGACACGAACATGGCATTGCAACTGCTACACGGGGGAGGCTACCATAAAAACGGGGCCAACCGCTGGTACGACAAACCTATGCAGGTAAAAGCCTTACAGCATTATGACAGTACTTGCATGTGGCAAAGGACTCCCGTTGGCCCTGTGGGAGGGAGCACTCAGAATCAAGTGGGAGAAAGAGCGGAGGGCGGCGCCAGCGTCTGCCAAGGCAGGGTTGGTGTGAGCAACCCTGTTCCTTGCCAGGCAGGGGAAGCAGACCTACCGCCTTGCTGGCAGTGGGGGGGCTTCTCCAACACAGGTATGCTTTCACCTTCCCTCAAGTTGCCCTTTACACTTGAGGAGGTAAACAGATACACAGACGCACTGGTAGGTAGATGCCTGCATAAAAAAAAACCCAAACCCAAACAGTATGCATTTAATTACAGTCAATCAAATGAAATAAAAATGCTGGACTACCATCCCAGAACAGAAAAGCACAATAGCTTCCTCTGTTTTCTCACATATTTTCCTGTCATCCTAGAAATACTACCGCTTCTAATTTAGCATGTTTCTAAGTTAGGATTAAGTTCTCACTTAATAGACTGTTTACTTATTTAATGACATCCTTATTGAGACTTTCCTGGAAGAATTAATTTCTCCAGTCTTTTTCCCCCAATCAAATTTTGATTGTCATATTTGAAAGTGTCGCACTGTTATTTTTACATTTTGCAGTAGACCCAGAGTGAAGCAATGTATTAATCTCCAACTGTCAACAATGCTGACACCTCATGAAAAATTGAAAAATCCCTGCTTGCACAATGCTTGTTGCTCTTGCCATATCTAAGAACAGCCACATGAAAAGAGAAACCGCTAAATTAATTACCCTTGCACTGGTTTACCCCAGTGCAAATACATTTCAGTAGTCACCCCTTATTTATGCCACTGCAAATGGCATTATTGGCAGACTGCAGTGCTGAGTTTTTAAAGAAGAAACCGTTTGTCTTTAGTTAGAATCCTCTGTTATTTGCAGGGCCACTAGTTGAGATGTTTCGAGCACATGAGAATTACCAAGGTTTTCTTTTTGTTTACTATCAGAAGGTAGCAGAAATCAAACAAATTTGCATAGTATATGGGAGAGCTTCATGTGTCCAGATGTATTCAGGCCAGAAGCATTTCAAAGGCAAGGCCAAATTCTTCAGGAGAAAAGATTCCATTTTCTTTCACGCAAACACAGATTATGTGGGAAGCCATCCTCACAGCAGGGCTTGTTCTTTCTCTCCATATTCCTCTTCAACTTTGCAGTAAGGCATCAGAAAACATCTGGGTAAACTTTTTGCATCACACATTTATGCTGTGAAAACCTCCTGAGAATCAGGGAGGCAGGATGCGTGTGTGACACAAATGCAGAGTGAGCTGAGTGGGAGAAATTCAGCCAAAGAGCCAAAGACATTTCAGAAGAAGTGGGGAGGAAAAGTCCAAAAAGGACAGGAAATGTGAGACAAAATGTCAGTTTTGGCCTAGACATCTACTTTTGTCTGAGATGCACAGTAACCAACTGCATGGGGGTACTGCAGTGCAGCAGGTTAACGCAGTGAAACCAAGAATGAGGACAAGTAAGAGGGAAATGAAGAAACCGCTACAAAAAAAGGTAGAGGAAGCAGGGCAGTAAAACAAGCTATGAGAAAGCTATCCAATACGGATGAGCTTGTTCATTTGATATGATATTTGTAATAAAACATTATCATAAGGGACTTACAGGATACAGAAGTTGCATTGCCCCCGAAGGTGGAAGAACAACCTCAACCTGTCTTTCTGTTGGTGGGTTTTCTCTACCATAAAGCAGGTGCTAAATCCAATTTCCAGACTCCAATGGGAATTGCTAAATTTTATGTTCTCGCAGGACTCGGTTCAAAACAGCAGCAGAAAGGGACCCAATGTAATGCCATTCACAGGAGAAGAAAGTCTCCTGTCATATGTCTGTAAGTCACCCAGGGGTCTCTAAATCAAGGAAGTTTCTGATACGAGCTATAAGGAAAGATGGGAGAACTACATCATCTTTGGTTAGGTTGCCATCGCAGGGAACTTACCCAGAACGTGATTTATTCCCTATATATCTTGCTCTTGGTTCTTTTCCTTGCTTAGTTTGTGGTAGGAAGAGATGGAGTCTGCGGTACCGTGTGTGAACATTCCCCTTTCGATGGCATCGTACTGGTGCAGTGCACTGAACACTTGCTGAAGCACATGTGAGTCCCCTTTCAGTACAGCTATTGTACCCACTCCAGCCCCTGGGAAGCCTCTGCTAGGGGCAAATTCCCCCTGAGGTGCAGGGTCGCTAAGACCCACACAACTGCTGGGAAACAGCCATTTGCCTGCTAAAAAAAGCAGTGATTAACAAACAGATTATTCCTGTGACCTTAATGACTTTTCTCTCACATACTAACAGGAAAGAAAGCTCCAAGAAATTAGTCCGAGCCGACTCAGTGAGCGAGCTTCCTGCTCCAAGGAGACTAAGATGGAAATGTTCCCCTGAAATTCAGGCACATTTGGCATCATCAGCAGAAAAACTCCAAAGGTAGAACAGATGCCTCGTTTTTCTCAGCAATGACTGCAAGCTGGGAACTACCCAGCACAGTGAGTGGAGGCTCGAGTTCCCTCCTAGAGGGCTCTTCCTGCCCTCCCACCCTTCCTCACCTTTCCAAGCTGGACATACCTAGCACCTCTTTGCAGAACAGCACACTTAAGGGCTGGAGCTACTTCAGTCTATTCAGGAATTGCATTACTATTGTTTTCCTTCCACGTAAATACTAGGAAAGCTAAAGATGACTGGAAAAACAGTTGAGTCCTATTTGCTCGGGATGCAAACAGTGCCGGTCCTCTGTATTTGCGCATGCACCTTACAGGTTTGACCTGACTAAAGTCGAAGCCAGGGCAATGGGGATATGTGTATGGGACAGTAGAATACAACTGGTTTGAATAATTTGAATTCAAATTGCATGTAATTTGTTTACGTCCATGTTGTTCCTACAAAGGTCAGTTCTTGTGACTCTGTTTCCAGACTGTAAAAGATTTGCATGATCTCTAGGGGTGGGGATGGCAATGAGAAATTTCTTATCAAATTATTTAATCTCAACACTGTGGCAGAGAATTAACACATTGTCTGCATGATCAGCTGTAAGTACGTCCAGAGTGACTGCATTAGATGAGACCTCAAAGTGGCTAGAAGCATGTGTAAGAGTATGAAAATATCCAGGATACAGAGTAATTCCTTTTTGTTTTTAAATAAAGGTAGTAGAGTCCTCTAAATTGAAAATTGCAAGGAGCTTACAGTCTTCATCGGGTTTTTAATCCATCCATTTCTCACACTAGTAAAACTCACAGAAATTTGTCAAGAACAAAGGCGGCCCTGGTTTAGGCTTCAGGAGTGGACACACTAGATTTAAAAAAAAAAATTTAAAAGCCGTATTTTACTCAAATGAACAGAATGACCTGAGTGCCACAGCTCATGTTAAGGCTGCAGATAACAAGCCCAGTCTAGAACTTGCATAAATAAAAGTTCCTGATTAGAAACAAGCTACCAAAGGCCAGAACAGTCTGCAGGGTGGGAGCCCACTCACCTCCAAGCGAGTACAGGCAGGAAATGATCTCTGGGTTTCCTTTGGAAACAGAAATGGAACGTGAGATTCTTGCATCTTCCCCCCCAGTAACTGCCTCTGCTTGTTTTTCAGGATAGTAAACAATCTGGACTTTATCGCCTACAAGTTTGAGACCTACGGAAAGGAATTTATTAAGAAACAAAAGATTAGCCCAGATGCCTACATTCAAGTAGCACTCCAGCTGGCATTTTACAGGTAAGGTTAATTCAGCTCATAGGAACAAGGTAGCACAAGAGGAGATTCACAATTTGGTTTTTATACAGAGGGTCCATTTTTTTCCTCAGCACCCAAAACAGGTCTCCTGCATGGAAATGAATGATCTTGCCTAAGGACTACAGGTCAGACAAGATAGAAATTGCTGCCCAGTTCTCCTGGGGAGACAGAGTACTCATTTCCTTTGCTCCCTTTCCCTCTCTTTGGTTTACCTTCCCATCCCTGTGTCCCACACACGCCACCCTGGCTAGCACCCTCCCCAAGGCTGTCCCTGCGCTTAGCACCGAGAAGATGGTGAGGGGACATGGCCAGGAGCGGCAGACAACCCTGTTGCCCACAGCAGCAGAAGCAGCTGGGGAGTCCAAGTCCCTGGGGGGGAAACACCCCCTTGCCACTGTGGGTAGCTTGGGAGGAGCCGCGGCAATAACCCGTAGCTCACCACATATGCATCCCCCGCACATAAGGGGGGAAAGTGTTCACAAGGAAAAATACTACGGCAGCGTATCAGAACAAAGTTCCTAACAGTATAGGAACTGCTGCTGCTTCCTTCTTCACAGGCATCCCAAGATTTGATAATATCCTCTACTTTCCATGCTATCATCAAAGTTAAAAGCTCCTTTCTGCACTCTCAGCACAGCAAACGCTCCAGGCTAGAAATCGGTTGCATGGGCTCCTGCAGAACAGCCTATTACACGAATAATTCTTTATCACGTCAAATTAAATCCTGAAGTGGACTTTACCTAGTCAAAACCAGAGATGCCTCACACATTTTGTGTACTCCATTAACATCCATTTTGCGTATTCCATTAACCAAACTCCAACAATGACTTCGTCCAAGATTTTCATCTGGATCCCAGCCATGATATAAATCCCACGTAGGTGAAAAAAAGCCCTCAGAGGACAGTTATGTTCTGAGACCCCTGCTTCAACCGGAAGGCACAGTAGGTCTCCTGAAGCGAGGAATAGCAGCCATACACCTGGACCCAAATGGAACAACAGCCTTCACACTCCATTCTATTTGCTTTGTGGGTTTTCTTTCCATCTCACAGTCTCAAATAGCACCCTTTTCCCCGTCTAGTTTTCTATTTTTCACTCACACACAGAGTACATTTTTTCTTGTTTTAAATAAAACATATTTCACGCCCGTAAGTAAATGATTAATTACACAATTATTTTATGATGCAGTACGAATAAAACATTCCTTGAGATCTTTCAGTAAATTTTAGTTTTACTAGCCTTGTTTTTACACAGCAAGTCATTTTTTACTGGTAATGCATAACTAAAATGTATACAGCGGTAGGCAGCTCCTCATATTAGAAAGGAGTGTGCATCCATCTTTTTTAAGTTTCTTATAGAATTCTATCAACATTAAGATGAATACTATGTGAAAAATAAAATCGTGGCTGTAACAATAAAACTTACCAAGCCTATATTTCTTTTAGTCTTTATGACTCCCTGAAAATAATTATTCCTTGTTTTTCTTACTTCATTCTCTCAGGTGTCACAGGAGACTTGTTCCTACCTATGAAAGTGCTTCCATACGCCGATTTGATGAGGGCAGAGTCGACAATATTAGGTCTGCTACCTCGGAAGCATTTGCTTTTGTAAAAGCAATGACGGATGACAAGACCACTCTATCGGTATGTGGGTCTGGTTCCTTTTGTTTTCTTCAGCAAACACATAATACAAATAATGCATTCATAAGCCCCCAGTCTCTCAGTTTTAAACTGCTGATCGAGAACATAAAGGCATAGGACAGGGTAGCAAGCGTTACAGGATTTTGCTTTTTGTGAAAACCAATCATTAAGCTATATATAAATATTTCCTTAATTTTATTAAGCATCCAAAAGATTCAGACGTGCCTAAACATGACACTATAAGAAACAAAACATCTGATTTTAGACTTCGTACTGTCTTCTGAATGATCTATCATCAGACCCAAATTCTGCTCCCTGGAGAGATCCAGGCTGAACATGCAGAGTTCAGGATCATCATGCTGCCACACCAGGGGAATTGCCTGGCAGGTCTCCTGCAGTAGATAGCTCTGCTGCATATTGAGGTGTGTGAAGTGATACAACTCACATGCTTTGATTTCTGGATAAGGTGGATATGTTCTGGCCAATCTTTTTGGTTTTAAAGGTATGCTTCTGCCAGATAGAGTTAGTTTTATAGGATTAGCAAGGGGGCTGAACCTTCATCAAGCTAATAAATGAACACTCCAAACTATCCTGACATCATCCTACAAAAAGAAAAATTAAATTGCCTTTCTTTGAGACAACACCATCTGTTTGCCAGAAGCATGAGTACACATCCCCATGGTAGCTGGGGATGCAAAGAGGCACAGCTGAGAGAGCTGAGACCGTAGCTGCACAGACAGCCTTGTGCATTGTCCCTCCCACCATCCCTGGAGAGCCTCCTTCAACGTCTCTCTGTGTACCACTTCCACCCACTGCACTTCGCTGCTGTAGAGGGAATTTCCAGGTGGTTGTTTAGATGCAAAACGCTGCCACAGTATAGATTATTTTGCACAGTAAGCCCACTCCAGTGGAAACAGCTAGCGAGCATTGGTACAAGTATTGCTGGGCTGTAGGTTAAAGTGTAAATTAATGAAGCATTGTAAAGCAAGCTCTAATGTCCTAGAGGATGAGGAAAATTTGCCCAGAGAAGTGTGCTGTTCCTCCACTGCTTCTTCAATCTCCTTAAGGTTACCTTGCCCAGAACTTCACTCATGATGTGCAAAGACTCAAGTAAGTTCTGTGTTACAATAATAACTCAAAGGAAACCTCAAGTAATTCCCGACACTGAGTGAGTAATTCAAGGCAGGCAGCTTCTTGCCCACTGAGAGACGCAAACATTTAGAAATCTTTGTTTTGATGTGAACACCTTTCAGTTCAAAACTATATATATTGTTATCACAGAATCATTAGAAACAAAATTCCAAGGTGATTTCTTTAGACCTACAGATTGCCTCTGGATGTGAAGGGATTAATTCTATTTTTTGGACAGAGAGATGCATCACTTGGTTTGAGTAGCCTTGAACTCCCCAAAATATTGTTTGTTAATAACTATTAATCCAAATCAAATTAAAACCAATTTTCTATCTACTGCTAGCAAAAATGATCTTCAAACGATGGCTTGAACAGTCACCAAAGATTCATCGAGTTGAATTGATTCTCTAGCAGGAGAAATATCTCATGCATTTGACACTTGCTGTAAAAGAAGCAGCAACCGACACTGCAGATTGCTCAATAGCTGTAAATTAATCAGATTTAAAGACTGCCTTTGGTAATCCAATCTGTATAAGGGAACTGAGGCCTAGCTCTACCCCTGTGAAAAAAATATCAGGCTCTGTACAAGGTCCCCGATGGTGGCCTTGAATTGCTTCTAAAATGAATTCTTTGTTCAAAAGATCATTCATCGTCCATAGGAGATGAAGGTTCCCTGTTTATCTGGAGACCCAGTCATTTCTGGCTGTTTCAGGGTCTCCCAAACTTGCAGTGTCAGACTTGATGTACAGCAGGGGAGCACTTCTTAGGATCGTTCCCTTAATATAAAGGGCTGTCATTTGACAGGAGTCAAAATTTACTAGCTTGTTATCTGAAATGTGAGGCAGCTGTGGAGGGTAGAGCATCCTTGGAAAATTCTAGATGCCCTTTCACACAGGGGAGTAATTTTTTGACCAGCTAATAAAGTGTCAGTAATGGCGCTCATTAATATCACTGTCACTGTCTAGGTAAACCATTCTGGAGAAGATATACTGCCTGGATGTTTTGAAAACACTGAATTACACTAGGCAATTATTTTCCCTACTTTAAATGGAGTGATTCAATTAGTAATACCCTACACCATCAAAATCCATGGAAGGAATCCATGAAAGAAACTGCAAGTCTTTCCTTGGTCTAAAAGAAACCACCACCAATAAGCCTGTTCAACCCGTGCACATCCAGGCACCATTGCTGATCAGGACATTGAATCCATAGGGATTTTTGTTTATAAAGAGTACTTACACCTGAGCCAGGACCAAAGGACATTTGAGAGTGCTTGCTGTTTGGCTGCTGGTTAGTTGATGGGAGATGCTAATTCTTTGAGAGTTTATTCAATAATAGATGTACTTTGGTTCTCCGAACAGGATTCTGAGAAGATGCAGAGATTTAAGGATGCAGTTGCAGCTCAGACTAATTACACTATTCTGGTAAGTAAAACACTGCTTTGTCTGAATAAGGATGAAGTATGAAGATCCAATAATTAAGTATTTAAGCACCAGAAAACATAGGCGTCTCTAAATAGGAAAGTACCTGCTATATCACACCTACAAAAATTTCTGATGATCAAAACACCCTTCAAATAGATGTATTTTATTAACCTCACCTTAAAAAATACTTCCTGGAAAGCAAAATAACAAAATTCCGCAATAGACATCAGTGACATGAATGAGCATCTGTGAAACATTTATGATCTGTATCTGTGCCACAGTTAGGAGTCCCAGACATGAATTAGGATTCCACTATTTGGTGCTGTACAGATTAAAAATTAAAAAATTGTCTCCACCTTAAAGAGCTTGTAATCACTATATTTAAAGGGTTTTTTTTAAAGAATACTGAAAGGTTTGCAAGTAGGAACAGTAGCCAGATGAAATAAGCCTTTATTCTGTGTGCTCTGCAATCAACATGAAATGTTAGCCATGCAGATAGCCAAGAAAAGCGGCAAGAACAGCTGAGAGCCTTATCAGGATGAGAAGTAAGGAAGGCTTAGGGTCAACTAATTTAACTGCTGCATAACGTGCATGAGAAATAGAACTCCAACTGCAAAAATCCAGATCCCCCAAATTTACAGGTATTTAGACCCATAAGATAAAATATTACAGGTAAGCTCAGACAGCTGTAACACATCAGGAACGCTTTTCCCCCCTAAAACTAATGATTTATGCATTTTCTTATGTTCTTCTTCCCTAAAGGAGAGGGGTCCTTATCTGGGACCTGATCCTCAGATGGACAGGTATTGCAAAGTGTAATTTCTAATAAAACTCATTAATAGTGAGGAAATTATTGTAGCAAGCTCTCTTTTAAATACCTGATTACAGTTTCTAATAAAAGGGACGCCCTCCAGTGAAGAAATTGGTTTAGTATCAAATACAACTCATTTTCTGTTGATTAAAAATGAGACGATTCAGTCTGGGTAGTGCTCTACATCCCACTGTGCCAAGACAAAGCACAGTCTTACTCTACAAACAACTTAGTCAAACCGCTCATGAAATTAATAAATGTTAATAACCAGCTATGTTAAGTCAATTTGCTACCTATGGTTTTGCCTCAGACCATTGCCTAACAAACCCACATTGCTGATTACTGTTTAAATACTCAAAATATTCAAGAAATCATTCACTTCCTGAGGTGGTTTCAGACCACTGGAGAGGTGAAGTATTGCTTTCAGGCAGAGTTTGTTCCCAAGACTGTGAAACAAATGAAGCAGGGAAGAAAAAACAGTTTTTGGGTTTCAGACATTGTGCTGTGAACCCACCTCTTAGAAGCTGAGACTCCATGTCATCTCTAAAGCAGAGGCAAGTCTCACTTCAGGGCAGATGTCTCACCTGAACCATCTCAAGGCAGTCTCACAATGAACATAACATACTGTAGGTCTACTAAGTCACAACCAATGGAGGTTCTGTACAACATCTCTTTTTAAAAAAAAAGAACAAAATTCCATAAAATCCCTCCTCCAGGT
This sequence comes from Eurypyga helias, assembly GCF_000690775.1. NCBI lineage: Eukaryota > Metazoa > Chordata > Aves > Eurypygiformes > Eurypygidae > Eurypyga > Eurypyga helias. The sequence continues at coordinate 27,386 of NW_010261561.1, forward strand.
CATTTCAGTTTCAGAAACTTATAAAATTCAGCCTTCAATGTAGCTCACGGGAAAATACTAAAATCACCATCAGAAAATTGATTTATCTTTAGATCTAAAAAGGTCTCCATGTATTTCTACTCACCAAGCTCCCCCTTCTGTTTCAGAATAGCAGAATGTAAATGTTGGGCCTTTAAACTATGGGCAAGGCTTACACGGTCCGACTAAATCATGTATTACAGACTGCAATATAATAGCTCCTAAAGTAAAAAAAACCCAACCAAACAAAAAAATCTACTTCATAAAACAAAAAGCAATTTAATGATTTTATTTCCCCTTGTTAGTGCTTACTAGTAGCATTGCTATCTTAAATGTGGAGCTCTAAAATTCAATTTAGCACAGTTTTCCCCTACGCGTTGACTCACGGTTTATTTTGTTAGCCTGTCTCGGCCTCTCTTCAGACATGACATTGATCTATGTTGCAAAAATGTCATTGCTAACAGCCTTATAAATCTTGTGTGATAGCAAAATATTTCCTTTGATTATCAAGTCAGTTTCCCTCGATGGGAAAAACAACGTAAACACTGCCCTGATGTATGCTGCGTTTGTGCAAGCATCCTTGCTCCATCTGGGCTGACGAACAAATAGCCCTTCTGCCAGTGAGGGCCTACTCCTTAATAAGCCAAACAAGATTATGCGCTCCCAGACCCCTACTTCAGGCACTTATTCGTGGTTAAAATGATTCTCCTCTTAAGAGGAAAGGAAAACTCATGCTTTTCTTATTTTTTTAATTCTCCCCCTAAAAGGAGAACCAAGCTTGCGCTCTTCTTTAAATCCTGCCTTCTCTCAGGTTCCTTGTTTCCCTCGTCACCAATGGGGATATCAGTTCTGCTCTCAGTGTAGTACCATGTCCCTTTTCCAGTCTGTTACTGGGGAGGAGCTACAGCTCAGCCCTCACAATCAATGCTCTCACCAGCTACAACAACCCTAGACTGAAGGATTTTAATGCATGTTTTAACCTGAGGCAAATCCTGCCTGGTTGGAACAGCCCAGTGCTGGTTCTTCAGATGCCAAAATTTTGATTTTGTTTCCTAAATAAACAAAACCCTGTAACCATCCTGTCTGCCCATCTCTCACTACTGACTTTTGATCCTGTCAGCCCTCTTCAATCCCATTTGCTAGCAGGGCATAGACCTTAAAGGTAACGAATCCCTTAAGTCTATAGGATTAGGATAGAGCAGAGACGCACGCATAGCAAGCTCACGGCAGAAAGACGGACCGCGTGCTCGGCAGTAGTTCTTGTGAGCTGGCCCTGCTGCTAGTGTCCAGCCACTGCACGTGCTGCCCATCTCCTCGCCTGTAGCCACGAGACAGGAGAGGAAACGGGGCATTCGGGAGCAGGGTCTGGGGCAAGCTTGGCTGGCTCTGCGCTAGGGATGATGGTGAGCAGAGAGGTGGGCAGACTGCTCTACGTCTCTTGCTTGTCAAGCACATCACTCTCCTTTGTTAAGCCCTGTTTGTTTGATTCTAGGGTCATGGTGCCTGGATTATGCTACCATCCAACTACGCTGTCCTACATTTAGTGTTTCCAATTGCCTCATAAGAGTGAGGGCTAAAGCAAGGGCTGCCCCCGAGATAACCTAGCTCTGCAGTGATGCCAGCGCAGGGAAAGGGGGAGAGAATCGGGATATTTGGCCAGAGAATTAGATTGAGAAGGCATCTGTTTCCCTAATGTCAGTCTTCTCAAGTGGGTGAGGTATGCTAGCAGGTATGTGACAGATCACTGGTAAATCTATCTGTTACGCTGTGATCACTTTAATCTGTTACTCTGGGATCACTTAAACCTGTCGCAGACATCTACCAAATCTTCAGGTCTAAATCCTATAGACTGCCACATGCTTTACCTACCAGAGCAAGATGCGGGAAGCAAGGCAATGAAAGATCCATTTGTTTCAATTTGGAGGTGATTTGGAGCCTCTTTTCTTGAATTATAATCCAAGTGAAGCATGGGAAATTCCAAAACACACTTAGAGATTTCTGATGCCCCATATGTTCCCCTCAGCAGCTTTGGGAGTCCAGCCCATGGTATTCATCTCTCAGAGAGGATGAATAGCCAGAACTCCAGCTAACATCAGCATATAATACTTCTCAAGGCCATCTCCTTCCTAATTTTTACATCGTCAGAGCACCATATGAATTTCTAGTTACTGATCATCAGCAAAGTACGTATCTAGAATAACATCAGAACATTACAGGCATTACATCACTCAAGTTCATCAACCCTGACCAAAAAACAAGACAGTAACAGCCAAGAAAATCCTCCCTACTGAGTTAAATGTTGGTGCCTTGTCATGTTGTACACAGGCTATTACTGGAATGGCAATAGACAATCACCTGCTAGGGCTCAGAGAGGTGGCACGGGAACACTTCAAGGAACTGCCAGAGATATTTACGGATGAGACATATTTGACGAGCAATCGATTCATCCTCTCGACCAGCCAGGTGAGTTTCTCCTGTTCACTGGCCTTGCTAAGCAAGGGTTAATTCGTTTGTGTTCTGCCAGACTGTGTATGTCACAGTGAGAACAATGTATTAAAAAAAAAAAAAAAAAAAAAGCTGATACCATCAAGAAGTCTGCAAAATTATCCAGATTTTTAATCCAGTCTTCGTTCATTCTGCAAAATCAACACAGTAAAAATCTAACTGAGGTTATCATTTCCCCTGCAACTCCTCAATGCCCCTCCTGGAAATTCTGGAAATACACACAAAGACACTCAGCAAAATTCATATGAGGGCTCATTATTACCTCACTTTCCAAACTACGTATCTTCCCATTCCCTTTCTTCTCCTTCCCCTAAGGTGACAGCTCTAGTGGGAATTCTTTACTCCAGTGACAGTACAGCCACAGGCCAGACAGGCTGCCACTCAGAAACAAAAGCCAAGAGCCATGAGGAAATGTTAATCTTAAAAGTAGCTTTGTGTGAAATGCTCAAGAGCCTTCAGTTCCTCAGTGTAAGACTGCAACCTCTGCAGGCATGCATCTTGGATTTAGACATTTTAGACATTTACACATTTACAGTTATTTGCAACTACACTAAGATACTCTAAGAGTTGACATTCTGTACATTTAATGTTCTGAATAAGGAAACATCTCTATAGAATACAGCCTAAAAATTAAATGTTTCGTTGCATATAGTAGCAGTCCTAATGAAAGAAGAAATCCACGTAGGAGTTCATTTACTGAAACACTAACCCAACTGCACAGATTGGAACGATGCAACAAAAAAGACTTCTACTATCATGCTACAGCATAAAACCTTAATAAGTAATTTGATCTTGTCATAATGCTTGTAGGCTTCAGACATGAGCGAATGTACCCAACATACTACTACATAAATTCTCCAAGAAACTATCCGTGAGCAAAGAGTCCTTCTGAATAGCTTTATGGCCTTCAGCTGTTGCACAGCAAATCTATCTGACAATTCTATGGCTCTATTAGCAGGACTAATGGCTTGTTCTACACCATTAAAAAGCCAGATGTCATTTGTGAAGGCCCATGTACACAAAGTGTGAAACATATAGGTTTCTAACACATCTTTTATTTTCTGCAGTAGAAAGTGTTTCACTCCTGTATTATGCCGTGATTAAACCGAGGTGTAATAGAAATAAAACACCTAGAAGCATTAAAATATGTTGTTATGCAGCATTATGGTTATAAGTGATTATTAAAAATGGAAAATACTACTTTCTATAACTGATTACAGTCTTCACATTACAAGTTTAACATCACCTTAAGATAATCTGAAGAAATTAAAAACCTTAGTGAAGTTTTACGTGTCACAATTTTATGTATCAGAATTACACCTAGACTTAAAAATTCCCTATCTATCAGTAACAAAGCTTAGAGCGTTTAAAGATCTAGATAAAGTGAACAAAGAAATGCATTATATCCACTTCAGTTGATGCCAGTTTTTGAACACTGGCAAACAAACAGAGCAACCAAATTCTATCCTCAGGTCAGCTTTTACCTTCCAGGTGTCAGCTCCAGGTCTGGACTCCTGGAAGGAGTCCTTCTACAAGGAAAGTTCACTACAGTTACAGCTTTTGTAGCATTTGTTTATCTTTTTCCTCATTCCTAACCAGCTGATTTCAGGTGCCCTGATTAATCAGAGATCACTCCTTACCTTCTCCCTGCAACCAGGTTCCAACTACTACGGAAATGTTCTGCTGCTACGGGCCTGTGGTGCCCAACGGTTATGGGGCATGTTATAACCCTCAGCCAGAGCATATATTATTCTGCATCTCCAGCTTTAAAGACTGTAAAGAAACCTCCTCAGACACATTTGCAAAAGCTGTGGAAGAAAGTCTCCTAGAAATGAGAGATCTGTGCAGCAAATGCAACTCTACTACAGCAAAACCACTTGCTAAACAAGAAGCAGCCACACAGAGCGACCGAAAACACTAAGAGGCTGTGGGAATTATTCTCCTGAATTCACCTTATGAAGAAACAATGGCATAGTTGTTCAAAGGCAAGATAGTACTAGTAATATATTAGTGTAGAACCAACATTTCATTTGTTTTACATTATTGCCAACATTTAAAACACTGTAGGTACCGAATCCACCATCTCTTGCTTGAGAGTCAGCAAAAAAGATTTGGTCTCCTCAGCTGAAAGGAAGTAATACGAGGATGTGTTGCACTACCATTTCTAACCGGAATCAACTTAGCCCATTTTATCGCCTAAACAGTTGAGTAAGTTTGTGTATGACATAAATTAAATACTAAGGCATATCAAATAACTAATATTCCCTGCAAGTAGCTCTAAAGTATCCGCATCTATTCCTGCAAGATTTGCATGTAAAGAAATAACAAAAAAAAAAGGAATTTCCCATATAGGAATGTTGAGAGTAACACTGTAAATAACAGGGCGATACCATGACGTCTCGAAAATTTGGATGGAGAGTGATTAATACCACCGGGCTATTTCCTACATAAGAAAAGCAGATTATTTTAAAGAGTGGCCGCCATGTATTTCCACAGAGTTCAGGAAGATTGTACTAGTGTTTGCACGTTCCCCCAGTTCAAAAATGCTGTAGAAATAATTTAGCCTTTATTCTGTTTTGCGCTGGCCTCAAGCACAGTCTCGTTCTGAAAGCGGCATGCTGGAGATAAGATCCATCACAGAGAACCGGGAGAATTTTCTCAGTAATAAATCGACTTAGTTACTTCTTTCTATCAGTGAGCGAAATCCAGTCTGACAGAGAGGCAAAGCACAAAGCGTAAGTGCAATTCAATCCTACTTAAGACCTTTTCTGTTTGCACAGGAATTAATTTAGTCACTGTGACTAGCAGGAGAGTGTATGGAACCACACAAAATCGAAGAGCAATAAATAACTACAGTGAAGAGGCAAACCTGCAATACAAGGAAGTCTCCAAGCCTGAGCTATAGATACCAGTTTAAGAGTAGTGGTACTCATCTCAGCTTTGCATCATCCCCCCTTGCGGGGGATTTCTATTTTATATATTTTTAATAGTAGATGTAGGGTACCATGTTCTGCAATACACAGTCAATTCAGTCAGGAAAATAACACAGTATCTAGTAATTCCCATATTCTGTGAGCGTTATCCTGAGGGTTTTCTCATCATCTCTTTCATTCCCTACAAATGCTTCCCAGGGCCGGTGTTTTCAGTCACCTTCTCTCAAACTGAAATACCTCTGCGACTTGCGTGGAGGTGTGCAGTCATCACTGTTAGAATTCAACTTACTGACTAATTACACTTACTTACGAACTCCAGCGCAGATCCTTCGCTAGGCAAGCTGGAGCACCCTCGGAAGCCTGGCCAGGGACTGCGTACTTGCCTGTGGAGAAGTGGAGACATTTCTTCTTCCTTTGTAGACTGAACCACCATACCCTTAAGCACTCTCGAGCCTAAAAGCAGGAGAAGAGAGATATTACAATCAAATAGAAGCTCAGATACGTTTCCACCTAAGAACCCTAGATACAGATTCAGTAGATTATATGTCTGTGTGTATTTTACTGCCTCTTCGGAGCTGCATACATGCAATTAAGCAGTCTGCTGGATAAAAGCTATCCACAACCCTGTGTCTGAGAGCACAGTGGGCCTGATAATCTGTTGGAACAAGTCAGCTAGGTTGGAGCAAATAAATCGATTTACAGTGATTGAGAGATGGGTTCATTTTTTTAAAGTTAATGTGTCCGTTTAAAAATATGTATGTTTCACTACTCCATGAGCTGTGGTCTAAACCAAAGATTAAATCTATTTTTAGATTATATAAATAATATTATGGCATAACAGCTGCTCCAAAGTTAAAATGATTTAAAAAAACCCCAACCTCAAGAAAGCTGTTAGTCAAACCAAATGTTCACTTAACGAATATACTGTTCAAAATATAACTTTACATTGTTTCTGTACTATAATTTTGAAAACTATTTTGGAACACTCCCAATAATTTTGCTTTGTTCTGTATCATGTCACTACAAAGGCATTCTGCAATTTTAACTTAAGTGTAGCACTACAGTCCCAAGATTTTTTCATAGAATTGTATGTCTAACATGATATCCATATTTTAAGTGTATAAAAATGTTAATTGTTATTTGATTATTTACTAATTTGTGTTTAATGAAATACATAATATTTTTTTTTGTATTCCTATAATTTTGTTTTGTAGTTCCACAGGTACTGACATTGATTTGCAAATATTCCCTGTGTTTTCATTTTACTTTTTTTGTCTGGAATTTTAACAGTAGCTAGGACACCGCAGTCAACACGCAGCCACTGTGAATTCAGGCAGAATCTACAATCGCACTCGAAATTTCATACCCATTTATCATTAGGAGCCCCTTACTTGTCCACAGCTGCCCTAACAGGTGTTTTGGATTCTCCAGCACTGGAAAATACTGGTGGTGGAAAATGCTGATAGCATGTTTTCACTTGAGGAGGAAACCAGTGACCACCCATACGTCCTATTGATTTAGTCAGCCGTCCCATACTTGTACCTTAGGTACTTACTGATCTTTTTTTAGTATTCGACCTGAATCCCTGAACTGAGCAGCCTCAGTGAACTCCAGTCCCTGCAGAGGAAGGCATTTGCCTACATGCTTAACCTTAGCCATTACCCATGGCAACACTAATTAGCCATTCCCCCTGCAGATACTCAAAACTACTATCTGCAAAGTACCAGACTTTGTCCAAGAAACCTCAGACTCAGGTTCAGGGATGTTTAAACTGGAGAGTCCCGATTAAATTACAGATGGATAAAATTCACTGCACTGAGCGTTGCAAACCGCTGGGTTTGCCACCAGGAGCTCTGCGAGGGACTGCGCTGATTTTCGGTTAACAGAGTCCCCTACAGCCACACAGCATTGTCCCATGCTGCAGCTATTAAGGATTTCAGGAAATAGGTATTTTTCTTACGTATTTACTTTAAATTATTTGTATTACACAAAAGAAGTTATCTTCTGAGGATTTAAAATACACAGTCTGTGCACTCACGGAAATCAAATGCAAAGCTTTTAAAACGTTTCCAACCAGAAACCTACAGAATAGATATTTCATTATGGAAGGTCAGGAAATCGGTTGACAGACCAAGTGCGATGACGTTAACGTAACACGTGGCAACGATTTAACGAGGCCTCTCGCTGGGACCCGGGACATACAAATCCCCCGCGAGAGGGTTTTAAGGAGGCAATTGTGTCGCTCCCCCAGAGGCGTACACCCACGTACACGCAGTGCTGGGGTGTACAAATTAAAAAAGCCAATTTTCGTGAATTTCTGTGCTCAGTGCGAACAAAAGCGAAAGAAACTTGACTTGGACAGAGCGATGGCTTACTGGGGCGAGGGCCTGACCTCTGCCCGCAGCGCTGCCAAAGCCCCAGTGTGGGTAAGCAGGGTGTCCCGGGTCCCAGAAGACATAAAAATATTTTAGCGATACTTTTATTTTTATAACATAGTATAGATTTATGACAACTGTAAACATGTGTTTATAGCGCATTCTGTGTCTGCCACGCTTTGTGCTCTACTGAGATGTATTTATCTGTCTGTATGAATGCAAGCGGCCTGGCAAGCGGCCTGTGGCATGAATCCAGTGGGCTGAAAGCCGCAGGCCCGTCCTGCAAATAAAAAACACCCGAGGAAAGATCTCGCTGCCTCTCTCTGCCCACCGGACCCCTGCATCCCGCTGCCGAGCGCCTCAGCGCCCGACCCCACCGCGGCACGGCACCTGCCCCCTGCAGGGACTGCCAGGCCTTGGGGTGAGGGGGTGGAGGCCCAGCAAGGGGGGGAGGACCAGAGGTCGATACTGAAGAGTCTCGGGGGTTGTGTGGATCGCCGGCTGACGAGGGGGGCTCCAGCACTGGGGTCAGGTGTGGGACAAAGGAAGGAGCTGGTCCTTGAACACACCTCTGAAAGCACAAACGCTTCACAGAATCAGAGTGGTTTGGGTTGGAAGAGACACTAAACCTCATCTAGTTCCAACCCCCCTGCCATGGGCAGGGATACCTTTCACTTGACAAGGT
>NW_010261561.1:36059-43876 GCF_000690775.1 Eurypyga helias
ACGACAAGGCCCTTGTAAAAAGTCCCCCCCAGCTTCCTTGTAGCCCCCTTCAGGCACTGGAAGGTGCTAGAAGGTCTCCCCGGAGCCTCCTCTTCTCCAGGCTGAACAAGCCCAACTCTCTTTACCTCTAAAGGATGGGCCAAAATATCTGAGGTGTGTTGGTCAGCATGTTGTCTCAGCCTTAACACAGAACCAGTAAAAACCTGAAAAGGGGCTTTGTTTGACTATACAGGAATCAGGTTTTGACTCATAACATGAATTTAAAAAAAAACCCTGATATCTAGGAGGGCCCAGGCACAAGCAAGTGGCATTTCTGTGTTGCTGGAATTGCGTTATCACCCTTATTTCCCCCGTTCTGATTAATTTACAACATCACTATGCAATGTACTGTAATAAACCCAAAAAGCACCTAATTCATCTGAACAAATGTGTGGGTTGAGAGAGGATTGTGTCCCTTCTGGTTTGATTCTGAGCTTCACAAAATCTGAAGTCTTTAACGGCCTGAGGAATTACTCTTTGAGCAGAAGCGAAATGAATTATGCGTCAATGAACAATTGGGTTATCAAGGTTGTTCACTTAATGTTCCAGCTGTTCTATAGCACCATCTTAACGTTTACTGGTGATTTCTTTTGAATTTAGTCTTATTCCGCGGTACTTAGAAATCAATACATTGCATTTCTTACAGCTGCTGCGGCAGTTAATAGCAAATACAAGTACATAATGAATTTCTTGCCTTTTACCGCTAGAACTAGAAATGAGGGAGGGTGGCGGCTTCATTCAAAGGAGATCCATTAATGCAGTAATAGGGAAGCCAGAGATTAAAGCTGATAGGATTTGTGGGGAGTTTTGCACAGCACTTAGCTGCATTAACACTGTCATTTGCTCCCCGCCCTCCCTCCTAAGTGCCAAAACTTAGACATACCCGGGGCTCTCCGGAGGCCAAGCAAATGCAGTGCTGGTCACCGCTGCTTTGCCCTTTGCCAGCCGTCCTGCAGGCCGATGGACATCAACTTATGCGGGAACACCGTACAGGCGGTGGTCAACGGGGAGGCTGTTTCACTGCAACATCAATGACCTGGATTTTGGAAGGTAGAAAGTTTTATTCATTGCAGTCTCTCGCTGGAAGCACTTAGGTTTCAAAATGAGTGCTTCCTAAGGCATAAACAGTCCAGCGCCTGTCACCATTAACACTTCGAGCCCTGCACTCCTTTCCATTTGAGGCAGTCTGAAGGGCACAGGCAGGAAGAGAGGATGGTTTGGGAGTTAAGGCCATGCTTGGGAGAGCACCGTTCAGGGCCTTCCCGCATGCACCAGCGCACAATCGCGAGAAAACCTGTGAGGTTTCAGTCCACGGAGATATTAGGGCATTATTTTTGCTTACAAAACAGCAAATATTTTTCTTTGCTTGGGCCTTGGTTTCTTTGGGTTTTTTCGGCTTCCTCTTCTCCCCTCAGCAAGACAAAGATAACACCTCTTTCAGTGTCCTGCAGAGAGAGGGTTTTTTAATCATTTTTTGCCACAGGTGAGATGAGGAGTTCAGGGACCCAAGTTTTCTCATCTCCTGTGCAAGGGGCTTCCTGAGAAAGACTGAAAGCCACTGCTTCTCACCTCCCCGCTATTCAGCAGCCTCTCCAGGGCTAGGGAAGGAGTTGTAGAACAAAAGCAGAAAACTGACTACCGAGGATGGTAGTTCCAGCACCACAGCTTCCTGCAAGGAAGGCAGACAGGCCAGGAACTGGGAGGTTCCAGTTGGAAATTTATTCCGACAAAAATACATCTTTTCTTCCCCAATCCTGGACCAATGCTGGACAGTGAAGTACTGGCTAATAGGCCATTCTGCCATCTGCTGAAGTACCTGTGCTGCTGCAGTCACTTTTGGTTCTGTTTTAACTCCAGATCAAATCTGAGTCAACCTCAGGTTATCCAGCTAACCAGGGTAGAGCCAAGCTGGGTCCAAGTGCTGCCAGGGAGAACGCAAAGGAATACAGGTGCCAGGATAAGGAGCAGAAATGTGAAATAAGAATAAATCTACTTGCGTATCCTTTGTAAGTCATGTTTTTCTCCTTTAGGAAGTGATGGCAAGTTGGATTCAGTTAGCCAGGAAGCCAGAAAAGCAGTGTTAAATGCCTACTGATGCACCAGGTCACATTCCCTTTTACCTTGGTTTTCTGGAAGGCAATTTACTTGCACTACAAAGGTGTTAGAAATGTCTGGATGCAGTCGGTTCTTTACACTTCTTAATGAAGCTCTAGTTAATCTTACTTGTTACATCCACATGTCAACCAAATAAGAATATACTGCCTTTTCCAGAACCAGTCATATGTTACCACCCTGAAAATTACAAATTCATGTAGAATTGGTTTGCATGTAATTTTACTAACTTGATTTTAATTAAAAGAAGAATGAAACTCCTGGCTATCTTGCATTCTTTCAACTTTCAGAAAGTTTCCTATGTCAGAGATGTTACTTTCCAAGTCATTAATAGCTGACAATCAACCCATACGTACTCATACAGACGTGCCAGTTCTGCTCTTCTCTTGGCCACGAGTGTCCCAGAAACGTTCCTGCATCAGTAGACACAGCCCAAAGGTACAGAGAGAAGGAAGCTGGCAAGATTAAAGGCAAGATTAAAGCCACCTGGGTGTTACAACAACTGATACCTCAAAAGTAACGCTGCCTTTTCCCCTCTATTTTTTCCCCCAATAACTAGAGTATGAGGCTTCTGTTTTGCTCCTGATTTTTCAACTTACATTCTCAACCTCTTTTGAAAAACACTTCTGACCCAGGTAATTTCAGCAGTTTGCAAATAATCTAATGCCGAAATGCCGGTACCCTGAGCAATGTTCAGTTTGGCCCATAATTAGTTATGAAAGAAAGAAGCGGTTAGTCATTGCGCCCCAACGGCGTGGTGTGAGCACAGAACACAGCGTCTGCGGAGGCTCAGGGGCGTCAGACCTGCAGTTCCCAGTGCAGCTGCAGGAGGGACAGGCTGCTCGGCATCACACCAAAGACAAACCACCCTGTCACTCGGTATCTCCTATCAGCTGTAACCTGCAGGGAGGTAGCTGCAGTTACAAATAACCAAACCACCTTTACTGTGACACTGATACAGCGCAGAAATGCTGCCGAAATAACGCTGTCGCTGTGCCCAAATGCAGCCCCTTTACCAGTGACCTGTAGATAACAGAGGCATTAAACCAATATTCTTTAGTGTGGAAAAAAAATAATCTTGAGCAAAGCAGAAACTATATTGGCCCTTTAGAAGGCCAAAACGTTTTTGCTTTCTGCAACTCTGATGTAACAAGATTAGAAAGTGAAAACATTCAGACTGATCCGTGTTGGGAAGATGCTGCAGTTGAGCCTGGCAGCGATAAGAAAGGCGCTCTCTGCAGCGGGCAGCCACACAGACAAAGGTTTCAGCATCCGCCCCCGCTCTCACTCTGCCCTGGACAGCAGTGAGGTAGCTCACGCTCACTGTGGCCCTGACCTGCTGTAACTACCCAGCGAGCCATCCTGCCCCACAGCCAACTTCCAGCCTCCAGCTCGGGTGCAGCCCTCAGCACAGAGGGGGGCTCTGAAAAGCCCACCCTACTGCGTCTGTCAGTGGGACACCAACAAAGGGCTTTCTGCTCCACCAGTAAACCGTCTGTTGCTCTCTTAGGTAAATGCAAATTAGACTAGGTTTGTTTAAATAATGTTGGTTCTGGATAGAATTTACTCCCAAAAATAGAAGACAAACACCCCAGACCTCTTGAGCATGGAATGCCGTGAAGATCAATGGAAACGCTCCAGGCAGATGAACTCACCAGTGTGCCTGGTTTATTTGAAAAACCCCAAAAGTTTTCATTTCACTGCGTTCAGTGCCCCCTGTAACATCATCCGAGAACATTTCTGAGACACCTCCAAGTCAGAATGACAACCGTTTTGTAGGAGGATAGTAAGCCCTAATAGATCAACTCGTGTAGGTGAAATAAACTTAAGCAAGCTCTGAGGAACACGAGGCTTCAGGTCTGAAAGAGGCAGCAAACTTCCAGACAAGTATGGGTTGAGAACAACTGCTCCAACTCTGCTTTAGAGTAATACTATGACCAAACAGTGAGAGATCAGAGACGGATGAGAAACGATCTGTAATGCAACAGTGAGATATTTTCCCGCGAGATAAAAATTAGCTCCAGACATGTCGAACGCAGCTGGCTAGAATGCACAAAGAGGTCTCGGGGCCCGTTGTTGTGCTTTTGTTACAGAAGGGAAAAATAACTACAAATTTGAAGTAGCCCTTTCAGTTTGGTACCCGTCCCCCAAACGCTACCTGCGATCCGTTGCCATGGCACTAGCAGGCAGCTGGGTATTTGAAAGCACTTTAGTAGCCACTTTGTCCGAGGCATTTAATCTTTTTATATGTGAAATAACCACTTTTTTTTCCTCAAAGTCTCCCTCATTTTTAAGGGGATTATCTGCCCCACAGATAATCATGACCATTTGAGAACCGAACCTAGCCTGCAAGTCCTCTCTACAATGACTTTCATCCAGACTATTGTGATAAAGACAAATCAGGAGGAAGAAAACAGCAGCAGCCAATTGTTCCAGTAGTAACACCAACTAAATTGCTGTGCAGCTTTTATGGTTTGACTAATTGTCTCATTAAGACGCATTTCTGATCACTGAAATGGATCTCAAGTATTTTTAATCACTGAAAAAAAAGGTACCACTAAGAGCCTCTCTCCCTCCTATCCGTGGCACCATTTGCAATGGAAAACACACAAAGGCTCCCGTTGATTGGAGCCCCGCTGCTGCACAGCTGGCAGTCAAACGCTACTAATGGCACAATAACACAATACAACTAAAATAGTTTGCCTTTTAGAGTAACAATCTCTTGTAACATGATTAAGCTCCATCGCACCCTTTTCCTTGCGTTTTGCAAATGGCTCAAAAAAACAGTCTGACAATTTTTCCAGTAATTTCTTCAAAAGGAGAAGGAAAATAAAAAAATCATTAACTATCAAGGAACAAATTAACAACACTTGATACATTAAAAAAATAAGAGGAAAACAACTGCACCGAGCATGGGCTGCACAGCAGCCTGGTTGTATGGCACCCAGTGCCCTAGGCCACCTCTGCAACCAATGGAGAGGCATCTCCCCAGATTATCCATTATCCAATACGCTACTGACATGCACTTCACACTCTTAGCAGACAGGAAGATTCTGCTCTTGGCCATCACCCCCAGCAGCTGCACAAGCCATACATTGCAACGAGACATTTCCCCCTACAAGAGCTGTAGGTGTTTATTGTCCCACACAATATCATATTAAAGACAGCAGTCACTTTATTCTCGGAAGCCTAATGCAGAAGTGGCACAGCTATTGCCAGTACGATTCACGCTTCTGTGGTGGCCAACGTGGTTGAAAAAAACCTGCAAGGCCTAGGAGCTCTTTTGTGGAGATGGAGATGATGCATGGGAAGGAAATCACTCCATAAAAATACTCAATGAATGTTGAAAAGCTCCAGTTCATTCTCAGATGTGTTTTGCTTGTTTTAAAGTGACCGTACGATGGCAATCGTCAACTTCCCATGGGCGCACTTCTGACCTTGTTCTTGGGGAAATGAAGCAACCTACGGCTGATATCAGCACGCTTCTCAGAAAAGGGTTTAAACTTCATTAGAGGAACAAAGTTGAATTATTTTAATAGCTGGGGGTGCGTTTAAAATAAAAAAAAAATCAATGAAATGATACATAGTTAAACATCCTTCCTGTTCATTTTGCGTATTGGCCATCCAGTAACACGGTATTAAACCTGGCAGCACTAAGAATGTCCATGCATCATTTTTGCATACAAAGAGGAAGTCTGTGACAGATTTGCTTTGCAGTTCTGTAGGAAAGCACTTCTCCATCTCCTTCACCTGAAAAGGAGGTAATGGCTTTGAGCCACGGAGATCTGGTGTTCCCTAAAACGTTTTCCAATTCTCCAGTAGAAAGTGCTGTACAACTAGCTGCATGGCACTCCACAACTACTGCAGGGAATTGCTTTGTTTCAGTAACTTTTTTCTTTAAACAATTTTTTTTCCAGTTTAAGAGAGAGAGGCCAAAGTGATTCTTCTGTTTTTAACAGTTCCTTTAAACGGTCCAGATTTCTTTTGGTTATTTTAAGGTATTGTTGTTTAAAATAAGGAGAACGCCCCCTGCCAATGCCCACATGTGTTACGAGTGGAAAACAGCCCAAGAGAATACACGTGGGATTCTTCTGCTCTGTCAAGGCACATACTTACAAAACCCATAACTCAGTATCAGCTCATTCAAGTGAGAGAAAGATGCATTACTAATTTAAGATGAATTTGAAATGTGCCCATTTACTTGCTGCAACTTTCAGTTTTGATCAGTTTTGTAAGGTAGTGTCAAAAAAGCCAGGGCTGTTCTGCACTCACACGCAGGCACTAATCAGACACAAACTTTTGTGCACGTACACGTTGCGCTGGGTTTAGTTGGGATGGAGTTAATTTTCCTCAGAGTAGCTAGTATGAGGCTAGTGTGAGAATACGTAAATGTGCGCAGGGAGGCATCCCCCAAGGTCGTATGAAGTACAGTCAGAAATGTTACGAAGTAGTGGTCTTCCTCATAGGCTTTGGAATTAATTCTAGGGAACAGCACATGATGCCACAGGGATCTCTCTTTATTTCCCTTTGGGCTTGGTTACAGACACAGGCACCACAGAGTTGAAGACCTGCGTACACCTACTGAGCTCACGAGCTGTGCAGTGTCGCGCTCACTACAAAAAATACAGTTTACTGGTAAGACTGAGGACGGCGATAATGGTCTACGGGGAAAAAGAAGAAAGAGGGGGAGGGACACACCCAAACTAAACCGACCACACTTTGTGTAGCATTCCCTAATTTTTTAATGCACATAAATATCAAAACAATGATGCTGAGGAGAAGGAAAAAGTATTAGTTTGTGGGTTTTTTTTTTTTTGCTGACAGTCCCTGCAGAAGCTATTTATGCGCAGCCATATACTGATGTGCATACTCAGATATATTTTCCTGAAGCCTGTATAGTTTTGTCTAAGCAAGAGCTTCAGAATGACTATGTAAATAAATTAAAGAAGGTCTGCTTTATAATGAGAAGGGTGTATTGTGGTATAAATACTGCAGAGTACATTAAATAAACATGGTCACGTATGACCAGGTATCTATTAAATGAGCACATCACAGGAGAAGTTAATTATCTAAGAGTGTAACTAGGAACCGTTTAGAATCACTGGAGATTAGGTTGCTTTATTTCTGTCTATCTTTCCTTCTGAGTAGGCAGTAGGTTGTTGCAATGAAGAGTCCCAAAGCAATGTGAAGCTTCAGCTCTTCATCAACTCTAAGACGACAGAGTTTTGTCAACAACAGTTCTGACAAACCAATATTTTTCCTCAAAGTAATTTTGTGCAAAATACACTGGCGCTAAACAGTGTAAGATGTAAAGGTGCAAAATATTTATGGTTCTTTTGATATCTTAAGCTGCTCAGGGGAAGGAAGATGACTTACATAGTGTACCTTACGTATTTCTCTCCTATATTGCACCCCAAAAAGTATACAGACTTCTTCAAAACTGATTGTTAGTGTAAGACACTAATGTCCCAGGAGTAACATATAATCACAGAATCACAGAATTATTTGGGTTGGAAAGGACCTTAAAGACCATGTAGTTCCAACCCGCTGCCATGGGCAGGGACACCTTCCACTAGACCAGGCTGGTCAATGTCCCATCCAACGTGGCCTGGGGAATGACCACTGCTGGGCGCGGGTGGGGTTCGGCCTCCACGTGAGCTCACCTT
>NW_010261561.1:43891-46492 GCF_000690775.1 Eurypyga helias
CCTACCCCCGGGAACTCCACCCTGCCTTAGTCCTGATGCAGCCACATTTGTGACAATATGGAAAGGTGCAAATTGATTTGCCCAAGGCTAAACTGGAGGTTGATTGCATAACTTCACTGTAAGATTTTTCCAGACTTGAAGAGCTATCGTGTTTCAGTCCACATGCAAAAATGTTAATTCTGATGGAATTTGATTTTGCTTGGGCCATGAATTCATGAAGAAGACTGCCTGCTATTCTTCCTACACAACACAGTCAACACTGCAAACACTGTTTAGTTAAGGATGTCGTTGTGCAAGCCACTCTAGCACAAAGGCCAACTGATGAAGAAGGATTTAAACACATAGAATCCTTGAAAAAAGATGAAGCCAATCCCTTTAAATTACCTAAGTACTGCTTAAACGCTGTAATTAACATATAGTAATAAATATTTCATCTTTAACAAGCCTATTGGGAGCAGTTAGTTAAACATTTATTTCTAGTCAGGGGGAATTATGTACGAACACTTTATCATGTTCTGTATCAGACAGTTGTCTCCTCTTTATCCACAGCAGCAGAGACACTCATTTGGGGAAGCACACTCTTAAAATCTTTCTTCAACTGTGTTTTGCAGCGGCAGGTCACATTTACTTGATGGCCTCTCATGTGGAAATGTCTTGCTACAGATACAGGAGGTTTGCTGGAAACCCCAGCAAGACTTCCCAGGGCATCGCTGCAGAAGTAACCTCGTAACCCAGGCAGGGTCATGCTGGGAGACCAGAGAGAAGAACGGCGGTCTCCTCTATGGCCCAGCCAAGCCCCAGACAGAGGATGCCAGGGTGGCATTTTCAGGCACCTTCTAACATTACACTTTTCCTCTACCCCAAGTAGCATCGCAGGCATAGGGAGAAATCTGAGCGCACTAGCCCTCCAGCCCAGTCCGTGGGCAGACTCCGTTATTCCACCGCCAGGCCAGCTGAAGGGCAGCTGCTAAACCCCTACTCAATAAAAACCCGCTACACTGATAGTGTCTAAGGTCAGTCCAAGGGAAGTAATCGAGAGACTTCCACCCACACTATCCCAGAGGAGCACAGGGAATTTATGGGCTATCGAACAGGAAGTAAAGATTTCTGCCACAGGTACTTCAGTGTTTCACGCAGCATCTTTAGTGACAACTACAACTGTTTTCCCCTCTAAACAGATTAGATCTCCATTTGCCATTAACGACTGCATCACTTAAATATCACAAAGGAACCGCCTGGAGCGCTTATTAATAATTGAAAACTTTGAAGAACTCTGTGAAACATTTTCAATCAAAGCTAATAAATCTAAAATACTCTTTTTCCTGAATAGTTTTTCCTTTTGTTCTTTCATTCCTTTTGGATAATAGACTACATTTTAAATAACGGCATTAAGAAAAGCACAATCTGAAATGAGAGTTCTGAAGTATCTCAAATCAGAAGTGGTTTCAACAGTTTAAAAAAAAAAAAAGGCAAGAATTGGACAAGAGGCAATATTCATGTTTCCTTACAAGTATGTTGAATTTCTATTTCAGCCTGCATGCTGCTTCCTGATCTCTTACACCGATGATTAAGAAAATGTACGCACTTAATCTCTGTCCTTGTTCGGCATCAACGCGGAGAAAAACTTTCAATGATCATTTTTTAATCCGAAGAGTCCATCAAATCAAGACTCCTGTTGCTACACAACTGAACTTTGCAGAACTACTAAGTGGCCAAAGGGCACAGAAAAAAAACAAATACCCAAAACTTTTTGATCAGAGCTAACAGAAATCTTGAACACCGTTTGCCCCTTCAAGATTTATGGTGGAGTTCTTCTGCTCGGCAACCTTTGTTACCCAAGAACAAGGGCAGAAAGATACATGCAAAATTGCCCTCATCTGCAGAGCTTTTTTTGGTGTGCTCCAACGGCCCATGTTTTCATCAGCACAGCCAGGTCGGATGACAGGTACCGATCAAAGCTCCAAGCCCTGCAATATTGCCCACTGTCGTGGTTTAACTCCGGCTAGCAAAATACCATGAAGCCGCTCTCACAAATCCCCCTCCCCTCCTCCAGTGGAGGGGACAAATTGGAGGAAAAAGAAATAAGGAAGCTCGTAAAATTGAGATAAGAACTATTTACTAATTAAAGTGCTGAATCCAGCACACCCACAGGGTGTGGGAAGCTTTATTTTGTTGCCTTTTTTTTTTTTTTTTGCTTGGTTTTGTTGTTTTGGTTTTTTTTTTTTTTAAACAAAACAGGCATTTCTCTACCACCGTTCACTCAAAGGTCTCCTCACCTTTTCCAAACAAACTTCACTGCACCTGTGTTGTACGTCCTGAGCAGCTTTTGCCAGTGGCTTGCATCAGCCAGCCTCTGAGTTTTTCCTCTAGATCTTGAAGCCCTCAGAAACTCTGGTAGTAATTCCAAGGGCGGCATTCCCTTCACCTCGAGGACAGGATGAGGTCCCCCTACCCAGTTCCCACCAGCCGCGTCTCTTACCTGCCCGTAGAAAGCACCAGGCAGCTGGGAGCCTGTGGTCCCCTTCCTCTCCTGAGCCTTTCCCAGCAGCCATCCTTAGCCTCCTTGCCCATCCTTTAACTCTGGTCCTTCCCCCAGCAGGA
>NW_010261561.1:46509-88928 GCF_000690775.1 Eurypyga helias
GCCTGGGCAGGGCCTGGCTGCAGGTGCCCAGCCACAGCCCACCGTTCTGGGGCAAACCAGGTGAAGTATCTGATGTATGTAGGAGGTGATGCAAAGGAGAGAGATGGGCCAGGTGGGACCAGGCCCTGGGCTGCAGCCAGTTGGCCACCGGCCGCGTGTGCTTGGCCAGCCCCAGAGGCCATGCAGCAGTCACCTGGGCTGGGTAAGGCATTCCCCAGGCAGCCCCTATGGCCCAGCACCAACCTGAGCATTTGCCTGTAACACTGAAACGTACCCAATTCCACAAGCCAACACACAAGACAACAGCAGACTTGTTAACTTTGCAACAGGATTTCATCTGCTTTTAGGGATTTTTCTGGCTTTACGTGGGTTTTGAGTGTGAAGGTAATACCAATCAGAGACTGATTTTTTGACACGTGCGTAAGAGCAGAGGTTCCCAAGCTTTCACTTTGTTACTGGCAGCGGTGGTTATTCCCCATCCTCTATCAGAGGCCGCCAGTCTGGGGTTTGTGCACCAAGGTAAGAGCTGGCAGAGCTCTTAAGACAGTGGCCAGAGAGCCCAGCCAAGGGGTTCTTGAAAAAAAACACCCACCAAAAAAGCAGCAGACACTCCCCCAGCGCACACACTTTCACCTGCTCTGTTCACAGGACGCACACAGATTCCTGGTCCTCGTCTGGGCTCACACGCTCACTGTTACCTCCTAGCACAAGCAGGACATTCCCTTCCCGGGGAGCAGGCTCCTCCTCGGCTCTAGCCGACTGCCGCCAAGCGTACCGCGGGCCGAGCAAAGGTTCCCACCATGCGCACCCCCGCTGTTCGCGCAGTTCATCGGGCAGCTACTAGGAGACAACAACAATTCTGTGACAGCAGCCGTCTGTCCTAGCAAGCCATTGTGATGTGGGGCAGCTCCCACAAGTACAATGAAGGCAACCGATTCCCACATTCGCTGTTTCTTCCTCCGGAGTTACAAAGCTGCAGTTTGAATTTCCATGCAGACTACTCGCAGAGGAGGCTTATGTAATACTTCAGCCCCTTTCAAACACTCCAAAAGATTAATTGACTGCTATTTAGTACGTAAAAAGCATTTAACTTGTCAGCTGGTTCTTTGCTGTGGGATGGGGAGATGTTCCTAACCTGGTTTAAAGCTGCCGTTACAGAAGTTGCGTTCATTGTTGGCAACTCGATGCGCATCGCGTGAAGGGCTCTCTGCCAGAGTTCTTTATCCAAGGGGCCTCCTTGAAGAAATGCAGCAGAACTCTTCAAGCACGTGTACTCCACGCATTCAGCCATTTGTAATGCTTTAGTAGCTTTTGAACGTCTACTACCTGAAAGTGCGGGCAACAGGAAAAGTAATTCAACAGGAACCTGTGTTTAGAGAAATGAATTCCAGTGTTTGGAAATTAGAGAAGTTAATTCCAGTCTAGTTCCAGTATTTTAAAAACGCTCCTTGAAACAGAAATGTGTTCACTTGTTACTTTTAAAAAAATAGACTAGACTAAACCAAAATATTCTAATACAACCTCAATGCTATTGCTACATTTAACCCCATGGTTTTGAATAACGATCTTTTCCTAGTCCAAACGCTGTCTCTCTCACTGCTACTGTATTTAAATAAGCCACCACTGAACAAACAAACAGAAAAATGAGCTGCCCTAGCACTTTTACGAATGGGATGCTAATGCCAGCACTCCAAGGAGAAACTGTCAGAAAGAACAGCCATAACAGAGAATTTCATTCTTACACACTTTTATTTTATTGGGTTTTTTTTACATTCTTTGATGGAATTTTTATGCAACTATTATGCCACAATCTATGATACACAATGAAAACGGAAACCTGTCATTTACCACTTAACATTTCTATGTTAATTTTGTTTTCTACCTCTGCATACACTGTGGCATAACTGCATTTATCTTATTTCATGCAGCACTGACCTGCCTTATGCAAGCTGAGAACACTATAAATGGTGCCAGCAATATTTAGCTGCATTCAATTCTTGCCACAGAAACAAGCATTCATAAAAGCATTAAAAATACTTTGGGTGATGGTTACTGCCTATCAGCTTAATGTTTTGAGCTATAGAAAAGGACAGGAGACATTCTTCGCTGCTGTCAACTGTAGTGCTTTCCAAGTTCATTAGGTTTCAAAGACTGAATTAGCTTCACTGTTTCAATGAGAGGAAAAGCCCAAGGCAACCAGCCTGATTTAAAAGGATGCTATGGAGTTTCACCAGCATGAGACTCAGATGGGTTCTGGATCCCATGGTTAACTACCTCACCACATCAATGTTATGCTCTGACAGAAGGATTATTTTTTTCACCATCATGTTGTCACTAGGGCAAATAAAAGGACAGCATAAGGCACCATCCCTTTTTGGTGACCTGCTTGGACAAGTAGTACCTGACCAAAGCTAAAAGTTTTTAATACACCTTTTTATTTTGACGAGACAAGCAGCTTTCCAGCATCACCTGACTCTCTGAAATGGGCATAAACTGTCAGGCCTTATCATGTCACAGCCAATACCACAGCAGCAGGGTAAAACTTACTGTCAGGCACACACCTATGACCCAGGAGCACGCTCAGGATAGGGAACTGGAGTTGGGGTGAAGTCTCACCGGTGTGTTTTCCAGTGACTTGTTATGATGTGTCAAAGAGGCTGCTCAGCACATCCAGCAAAACCCTCCAGGCACGGCAGGGGCACAGCTACTTACCGCTTCCTGCTTCCACACAGGCATGGCCATGCCTCCACCCCCTGCTCTATTGGCTGAGCAGTTCCTTCTGCCAACTGGCAGGAAGAAGGGAAGAATCTCCTGCCATGACATAGTCTAGGATTGCTGAAGCCTGCAGGCACAAGGTTCACCCAAGACCCAAGCTCTCCTGGGGCAGAGGGAACAGCACTTATAGTTCTTAAAGTAAGAGGGGAGAGGAAAGCTGTGCCCATCTGCCTTCTAGCCCACGGTGGGAGCACAAGCAGAAGCACTGAGACCACCCTGCTGTGCAGTGCCTGCCAGGAAGCCAAATACTGTTTCCTGGGAAGAGAAACAAGCCCTGCAGCTCCCTGCCCTCCAGCACCTGCTCTGCATCAGCCGCCTTACACAAGGCCAGCTCACTCCTATGCCCGTACTGAAACACAAGGGACAAAACCAATCAATTACTACTTGTACAAAACCACAGCGTGTGCCTTTGGTCAATCAGCAACTGTTGCTTGCCCATCTTCCTCTTAAGATAAAAAAGGGTGACTAAATCAGGAATTGCCACTTCAGAGTTGAATTAATATCAGCATGGAGATGCGAGGCAGGGATTAGCACTGGACAAAGCAGAGAACCCACTACTTGTTGCACAAACACAGATTCTCATCCAAATGCAATCCTTTTACAGGTGCTACCAGGTCAAAGAAAAGCAGATCCTAGTATTTTGGTGAGGGAAAGATTGGTCATCCATAATGAGGATGCTCACAGGAGCCCACCGTTGCCTAATACCAGCGACCATCAAAGCAGGCAGCCCAGGGAGTGGGAGCAATCGCTGCTGTCACCTCTCACATCTGGAGTCATTTGATGCTGAATTCTTCTGCTGACCACCCACTGCTCTGCCAGCTGTGGTCTTGTGTAGGCTTCTTCCCTCCTCAACTACTACCAACAAAGCTTTTCTTGGTCCCTTTTATTTCTGCCTTCATCACCCTCCTCCACCTTATACCACACTACTTTTGTTATTGCCCATAGTTCAGCAACTTTGTCATCCGACTCCCTGTATCCAGCCTCCTCCTCACATCACCAGGCTGCCTTACCATCTCCTTCCAACAACCACAGCCAGTACATTTCTCTACCAAAGTCAGCTATCAACTCTTTGCTTTTCAGTTTCACTATTCCTCTCCAATATAACCAGAAATAACTGTCAACCATTTTCCATGTAACAACACATCTTGTTTCCTTAGTGGCTCCCAAAGGTACCCTCTTCTTCCGGGGTGTGCACAACTATCATGCAGTCCACACCTGCTCTACTTAGAGTAATCAGACAGTGCCCACGGGCTGAGACTGGAGCCTCGCTGAGCTAGGCACAGCATCCTTGTTGGGAGACTCTTCCAGTGCCAAAGTGGTCCCAATCTAAATAGACAAGTGACAAAAAATGGTGGAAGGTAAGTTGGAACTATTTTTTTTCCTCCTTACAAACCAGGAAGCAAGGTGCAGACTAATGAAGTCAGTGGCTGGATAGTTTTATCTGGTAAAGCAAAAAGACAGAATTTCCAGTATTTTTCCCACTTTTATTTCCTCTTTCGGATGCAGTGATTTGAGAGACGACTCGTCAGGGAAATGGGTCGGAGCCCTGCAGTTAGAATGTCTTTCCCTCAAAGGCCTCCAGGTTGAAAGCTGTATCCAAGAACCTTCTGAGTGACACCAGATGCGTGTTCTTGTTGCCTGTGGCAGCTGCAGCAGCAGGCTCTCGGCCAACATACCTTTGTGACAAAAAGAATTGGGCAGACAATTGAGGTGAGAAGAGAGACTGTTTTGACACTAACAAGCACGAGAACATGCATTCAAGTCAGCTTGGCAGATTTGGACATTTAATCATTAATCTTTCTTAAATAAAAATCAATCTGGGTTGCACCATCAGTTTTCCCTTCTGGTCAGCTTCCCCCTCCATTCTCCCTCCCGTCAATATTAAGCTGTGTCTTCTCCCCCACCCCCCCCAGGACAGCCAGCTACACTGCCTCGTAATTAGACAACTTGCCTTTGGCGATGAAGACTCTCCTCAGACAGCTGCATGAGCAGATCCGAGAGTCACTCATCCAAACTAAATGCAAAGGTACCTGGACTGAGCTCTTACAACAACTGTTTCCTCCAGAAACCCAGTATTTGGAGTGAAATTATTTAAGAAGTCAGAATCTTAGAGAACAAGAGAGAAAAACCCAGGAGAGCTAAGTGCTTGCTAAGAGACAATACATATATAGCTAGCGGCTACTGGGTTTCTTTTAGAACTACAAGGAGGAGCAAGATACGCATGACGTATTTGAGAAATAGTTGTCTAGACTTTTCCCTCCTTCAACCAAGAACCCAAACTCAGAGGTTTTGATGTGTGAAGAACCTGACTGTTCCATGAATAACACCCTCAAACCCCAAACAAATTTAAAAGCAAAAAAACCCAAAACCAAACCCAAAGAAAAAAAAACCACAAGCAAATTTAAAAGCAAACAAATGAACTCAGGAGACAGAGCAACTGTTTCAAGTCTCATACCATATAGGTCGAGTGTGGTTCACAATAGTGCGGAAACGAGGTTTGACATAATCGTAATATCCACTGTTCTTGTGTTCCTCCTGACACCAAACTAGATCAGCACCTGGATACTTCTCAAGTTCTTGTTTCAGCAGGTCAAAGGGGAATGGTGAGATCTGGAAAGAGAGGGTGCTCACTGCCAAAGCTTGCCCTTACATGGTGTTAGCCCAGGGTAGGAAAGCCTTTTACCTATTGGGTATTACAATCAACCATTTTAATTAACCATTTAGTACCTAAGATAATTGCTATATGTTCTTTAAAGTGAATCATATTTCTTTAATTGACCTCATGCTGTCAGAAATGAATGCACACATCTTAGAGTTGCAGAAGTAGGAACAGAAGTAGGTCTCCTGCATTCCTACAGTTTTTCTAGGGAAGTAGCTGTGACAACAAAGCTCAATTAGTGAATGACAACACAGCTGCCAACTGTACTATTCACAACATTTAAACCTAGCAGACTGGATATACAAATTCAAGATGCCATCATATTGTAACCTTCATTTTGTTACACTGTTCTGGGTAAGTCAAGCTTTCTGGATCTCATTATCCAGTATTATTACTGATGTGTTCCTTCTCCACAAGGCCACGGAGGACTAGATGATGTCTTGTAAGATCTAAAACACTAACCCCATCCTTTCTGGCAAGCGGTATCTATTTAAAAGCACAGGAACCCCTTGCTGAAAGTCTCCCCCAGGATCCTGTTTGGATCAGGGATCTCGGGGATCAGGGATCTCACCTGTTCAAGTCTGGTTATAGCTACTTGTTTCTCCAGGTCTTGATTCTTTCTCTCTTTCACAAGATCATAGTACACTTTTCCCGTGCAGAAAATCACTCGCTTGACCTCATGTGGTGCATGAGCTGCCAGCCCGTTCTCAGGAATCACGCGTTGGAAAGTGGTACCTAGTTAGAGCACAGATTAGGAAAGTGCTCCCCATGGAACTGACACTGCAATAGCAGCCCAAGAAACAGTCCTTTACGGAGCACGCCGCAGGTTGCAGTGGCCATGGGGCTCTGCTGCCCCTCTCTTCCTACTTTTCAGACCGGTAATTCTGCTCAAGTGACTTGCAGCATTTAGTTACAAGAAGCTAAAAGACTGTCAATAATCTACTCTTTCACATTTAGTAGACAGAACCATATTAACAGTGGATTCTTTTTTAGCTTTGCGTTATACATTACACCTTTTATTTTAAGTTGATCGGATACCTGACCTCTGCTTACAGTTGTTCTCAGAGGATTACCTGCAATATAGTTTCTTCCTTCCCAGATGATCTCAACCATGTAACATTAATATAGCTTTAGAAAATTTTAGAACATTTTTATATAAAAGCATAGCACATAATGCAACTAAATCTGGCGACTGGAGAAATATTTACAGACACACACATTTCTACCATATATTTAGGTGATTTAAACCTTTTTGAGAGCTAAAACAGCATTAGCTCTCAAAGGAAGGATTAGCATAGTACTGAGCCATGCGTATATGTGATAAGATACAATTTCAGACGCATATCCTCACTCGCTGCTAGATAACTTTTCCCTGGTGATATCATCTCCCAGGAGAACAATTTGCTTGGGATATATGAAACTGGAAGAGGGACTTGACAGTCTAAAATACCCTTTTCTTTGCTCTCTTATATGATTGATTAGAACTATTCCCACATTAACCAACTGCAAAGTGGCAGACAGTGGCATGACCTCCCAGTCTGAATCAGCACACCCACTTACCAGGAGAATAAGCTCCTGTTTGAATCATTTATCTTGGGGGGAGAAAAGCAGCAGCACAAACATACGAAAGAGGAACTGATTTATGTCAGAATTATCCTGTCTCACTGAACAGCAGAATTCATCATTAAAAAAGACTGAATCTGCACTTCATTGGGTCAGCTGGAGTCAGTGTTCCTCTCCTCCCCAGCTTTCCATTAAAAATCAGAGCAAAAAGAGTTAGCTGAGAGTCAGCACTACTCTACTACTTGCTGTCTTCTTCAACAGGAACATGAAAGTATGTCAGAATTCAATGTTAATCAGGAGTTTGGCCACTATCAAGGGTTAGCCTGAAGTAGAGGGGACTCCCAAGACAAAGTGACAAATCACAGTCCCTACTGACTCATTCTACAAAGCTTTTAAACAGTAATCAAAACCAGCAAATGTCTTTGCTTGAGAAGCAAACTTTACTCACCCACGCAAATAGAGACTGCAATATCTAGGCATGTTTAGACGCTGTAACTTGCATTTAGAAACCTGAGCAGTTACTCTTTCCTGACAGCAGCCAAGACACCCACTGGAACTGGAGCCAGCCCACCACAACCATGCACACACTGGCTCTGAACTGCCCTTCAATCACTCACTGACTGCACTTCCTCATGCCACTCTCACATCTTCTGACCAGCGCAGGGCAAGAACAATCACTCCAGGCTTAGGTACCACCCCTGCAGTCACTGCGTATCTCTTGGTGCTGACGGCATGCCAACAGAGGCAGGGTGGTAGCCTACAGCTCTGAAGTCACTGGCCTCACTTCAGATCACTGGTGTGACACGATGGCCCCAGAACTGAGTATTGTAAGAAATGGCCCCCTCATTCTTCCAGTGTGATTACAACCTATCCCTCACATCAGGGGTGTGTGTGTGTGTGTGTGTAGTACATAGAACAATTCAATTTTTATATGAAAAGAGCAGAGGGACCTAACAGGGACAATAATACATCAGGGTGACCTACCAGACACCATTTCATCAAAACTGGATTTAGCTTCTGGATGCCTCAGCAGCGACTTGGGTGTCAAAATAATCAGCTGTAAGACAGAAATTTTTTCAACACTCAGGAGCTGCTCTATGTACCTTATCAGATGCAACACTACGACTGTTCATACAAAACCCCACAAACTTAACATGCTAGAGATCAAATTAATGTGAACAGCGCAAACAGTAGATTATTTTTTCCTGTTTTGAAAGCCTAGGAAGTTTCAAAAATATTCAAAAGATTTGGGTAGTCCAGTCCCTTCAAAGGTTCTCAAAACCATTGCTTATGCTTCTCTTTGAGAATAAAAATCCAATCAGAGGCTGCAAACCAGTAAAACACCCAACAGCTGTACCTTAGTTTTTTAAAATTCCAGCAATTAGATGTGCAGATTACGGTCGTGCTACCTGTTAGCTACATCGTGTCTTGACAAGCGCGTCTGACTGTCTGCACAGCCAGAAGGAAGTGAAGCTGAAATCAAGTTTCAGAAACGTAGTAACTCAGAGCTGAGTTTCATTCCACCAGATCAGCGATTCAACCTATGTTCAATTAAGGATTTTCACCAACAACCCTTTTCTTTTCAGCAGCATGTCATAGGCAAAGACCCCTCTTTATGGGAGGGTTAATATACCCAGAATGATCAAGTCGATTACAGTGACTTTACCGGTTTTCTGAACGGCAGCAAGATCTGTCTTCTGAGGACGTGAAAGTAATTGGCTGGCGTTGAACAATTCACCACAATCCAGTTGCATTCATACAGCTGGGAAACTTCAAACTGCTCACTGAACTCCTGAGAGAGACATTAAAGGCATTAGAAACATGTCTAAAAGACCAGAAAAAAAGGCCTGAAAGCCATCCTTCTATTTCTGACTCTCAGCAACTCCCTTCCTCAAAAAACTTAATTAGCTGATCTCTGCTGAGATTATATTATTAGCTAGGGAAGCATCCCTACAAATCATTCTTTTCTCTTTCTACTTCTTCCTAAAAATGTATGCAAATTAAGGCAAAAAGCTTCCATTAATTTTAGCAAACTGGGAAGTGCAGGAAGGAAGGGTGAGGAGGACTAGGACTTCAGTAGGTGGAAGACACAAAATAGAACCCCTTTGAAAGAATCTTAAAACTGTAATTCATATTTTGAGTGTATAGTTAACTCTCACCCGTTTCTGGTAGGTGTCCTGTCCTCTTATACTGTTTTAATACATGCATTTCATATGTTTTATATTTATGTATTTTATGAATATAGGATTTTTTTTAAATCTATGTCTATGTACATATATATTAGGAAAGCATATATAGGTATAGGTACAATAATCTCATTACAGATTGGTACAGCATCTAACACGATTTCCTGGTCCATGGTTTGAGCTCCTACCTTCTACAATAACATTTATAACTTGTTTATTACATGCAACTGACAGTGCTTAAATGCAGTCAAACAGGTCTTTATTCTGACAGCACACTGACAAAATCACTTTTAGATGAGGAGGGACATGGCTTTGGAACTATCATTGCCCCAGGGGTAACAAAATCAGGGCCAAAACTGAAACATTAATTTTATTTTGCCTTCTTTTGTAATTGGTAGGCTTTTAAGTTAATGCACGGCAGTGTTTCTCAGGAAATCTGCAGTGGGGAAGCTCATGTCAAGTATCCTGTAGAGCTACGTACTTTATCTGCAGAAATGAATGACCAAAGTATAAAGGTCTCAGCTGAATTAAATTTAGAAGTTGCTTATTTTCATGGTCCCAGCAGTACAATTTAGCCCCACTGCAGAAAGCCAGGAGTAGTCTCACGTGGCCTCCTTCAGAAATTAGCTGGAGACACCTATTTGCAGTATGCACAGCCATATAAACAAGCAGAATCACTGGCCCCGAGGAACAACCATAAAAAGATCATGCTGCCAGAGATTAATGGTATATGACCTCAGCTTTGAAATGAAGCAGCACATACTGCATAGTTCCATTACTTTTACTGGGATCAAGTTAATGTTACACCAATTCTTGAAGCTGAATCTTAACCCACTACACCTAGCTAAAAGGATATTTCTTACAAAAAATATCTCTGAGACATGATGAGCAGAAAAAGGACACGGCCTTTGACAAATGTACTTACTGGATAAGCATCAGAATCGTCATTGCTCATCTGCAGAAACCTCTCAGGCCTGGCTGATGAATGCTCTGGACCCTGGGAAAGATGACATTTAAAACAACACTGAAGAGCCAAACCAGCACTCAGACATCAGTCTAGGTCACTCACTGTGTAAGTACCCCCTGTCACCCTGGCAGCTCTGCACCAGGCAGCACACCTGTCCCCGCACCCAGCCAAAGGCATCCATGGCAGCAGCAGCAGCGAGAGAGGACAGGACACACCACAGGGCTGGAACTCTGTGTCTTCTATAAACTGTCTTCATAGGAGAAGGTTTTAGATGAATTTCTAACACTTTTACCATCTGCAAGTATTTTCTAGCCTCAGTATAGCTGCACAATGAAGACCAGTGAAAGGGCAGTAGGTCTGTGTGGGCACAAGAACGACCTTGCTAATACAGGGCAAAAAGGAGCCGGAGGAAGGGCAGGAGGAGAAAGACCGCATGCCTCCGTGTGCTGCAGTGACTCACACGTCTTTGGGCCAAACCACGCTTGCACGCTGAGCAGGGGCAAACAAAGTTAACTGCAGACTCTCCCTGCTGTACCACCAACACGACACGCAGACGCAGGACCTCTCTCCTGCTGTTGTTCACTGTTCAGTACAGGACAGAACAGCCTAGATGAATGCTTCAGCTAAAAAGTATCAAAATACACATACACCTTGTCTGCCAAACTGACCTGTGATTAATTTCTGCCTCCTCGGGAGGTATTTTACATTCTGTCAAAGTACTGAACACTCTGCTGTCTCACTAGCGGTACCCAAGGTAGTTTCTTGACATGCACAAACACTGTTAGATCTATTTTACACCAGCAAAACATGCATGCTGGTCACAGACAATATCAGGAATAAGGAGTGTGGCAGAATCTATCATCTTCCCTCTCATGTCCTGGTTTATAAAGGATGAGAGAAAGCTGTGACGAGTACGAGAATGCGGTGTGCTTTGGCTTATTGCTGACAGCCTTTGCTTGTTCACGCAACAGTTACTGTATGGAAGGACTTTCATTGTGGAGACAGTTGCAAGGTATTTTAACCTGAAGACATAAACTGTTACACCTCTCAAATCTCCCCACGGCTCCTAAGGTAACGATGCTCATAAAGTGCTTTTTTCTTTATATGGCCGTCTCTCACCATCACTTCCTCCGCTGAAACCTTAACGTATGATCTCCAGAATCACTCATTATTTTGACAGCTAGTAGTCTGCCTGGATTCAACACATCATCCTCCCTGCTTCCAAGTGCAGGATTCACTTTGCTGTATAGACTAAGGGAATTCAAAGGAAAAGACACTCCACTGGTGACAATGGAGTAACACAAACAGCCAGGAACTGTGTCTTGCATAATTACTCTTTTGAAATCTGTCTCCGCTATATTAGCCAAATATTCTGGTCGTAAGTGAATAAGTAAAGGCTTGAGAACGAGCAGCAAAGCCACACAAAACCGTGGTGCACCATTAACAGTGGGATACCTCTGCTGTACACATCTGTTTGCTGTACATTCAATCCTACACTAAGCACAACCCATAGATGTACAAGCACGGTGCTTCACAAACACGCTAAAATCAGCACACTGGAAACAGAGACTTTACTAGCCAACAGTTAGAGAAGAGACAGCGAGGCTTCCCTAACATACACCCACACGCTGCCCCAGCAACCACCTCAACGTTCACATCCATCTTTGATTTCTCTGCTGACTCCACCAGTCAGGTTGCCAGCAACCGCTGCGTGGGCTGCGGCAGGGTTTATTTCTGCTGGGACCACCCATCCAGCGAGGCCTATACCGAATCCATTAGCTACTTTCGGATGAGTCCCCAAGGAACCATTAGGCAGCAGAGTCTTTCAATCACAGCCAACTTGCCTGAGAATGCATGACCTAGAGGTGAAGGGATCCATATCCCATTACGAATCCTTGCCCAAATCATTCGGTTCCCAACACTGCAGTTCTAGAGAGAATAACACTCCTGTAATGGAAGGCTCCTCTGGGAAGATAATGGATTTCAACAGTGTGGTGGGATTCTTAAATATTCAGAAAACACCTGACACTAGTAGCAAAATAAGCATGTTTCAGAAGATCTGGGCAAGTCTTAGCTGCCAGGCGGCTACAAGAAAAGAAAAATTAACTGTATTGTAAGTAGCAGAGAAGCAGCTCCCTTCAGCGGAGTGCTTCCCTGCAGAGGAGCAGACCTCCTGCTGAGGGCACATTCAGCCTGTCCCTCAGGATTCATTTAAAAAACACCTCAATTTATCAACACTCTTGTGAACAGCATCAGACCTCTTATTCTTTACGCACAAATGGCTATGGAAAGCCATTTATAAGATATGAATGCACCCCAGTATACCAGGACAGGATTATAATTGAATGGAAATAAAGTAAATCGTTTGTGAGAATGGAAATGATGCAGTTTGTGGCGAGAGGGTCTGAAGCATTCCTACAGATGGGGGTTGCCACTGTGGCACATACTATGCTTTTCTTAATAGAAAACATACCTGCATCAATTCATGAATGTTAATGCATTTGAAAAGGAAAAAATTAACCATGATTAATCATGATGTTCATCTAACCGTCCCAAAGAATTTAAAAGACTCTAAGAATAATTCTACTGCTGATGTGAACTTCTTATTATATACAGAGCTTGCCCTTTCCCTTCAAGACACTGTCTAGTTTCTCCTATTAGCCACTGAGAAGGCAACAGCGAGTAGAGACATTTTCTTTTTCAGAAAGAGAGAAATTTCTTATTATTTCCAAGTTACCCAATGTAAATAATTTTTTAAGAAGTTTTAAAGTTGTTTCATATAATTTCATTGCAAGTGAATTTAGTGCACAGTTACACATAAATAGTTCTTGCAAAATAAAACCAAATAAGTACTGCTAGACACTAATGATTTCTTTCTTACTGTACACTATGGATCTGGCTTTCTAGGGAAGGAAGGCAGTATCTTAAGATATGAAAAAAGAAAAATGGGAAAAACATGGTGCATGCCACTAAGAAGGACACAAAGCCAAGAGGTCAGAAGTACTTCCGTTTTCTTAGGTTCTCACCAATCCATCTATCCGCGTTCTTTTCTATAGCACTCGAGCAGTCCAATATGCTAAACAGTGCCTTCCACCCCCCCAGCTTCACATCACCACTGGATGCCCGAGACACCTCCTGTTTTTTACAGCCGCAGAAGCCACCACTTCCCTCCCGCACACGCCAGCAGTGGCCCTCACCATTCCTTCCATTCCGTGTGGCAAGAGCAGGACGATCCCGTTGTGACGAACCCACTTGGCCTGGCCAGAGCTGATGAACTGGTCTATTATACACTGTGCAGTGTTGTGGAAGTCGCCAAACTGGGCCTCCCAGCACACCAGGGCATTGGGACTGGCCATAGCAAAGCCAAGTTCAAAACCTGAGAACCAAACAAGCAAGAGAATTAAAAAAGAAAGAGGCTTACTAAGAATTCTGTTCATTTCTCATTTAAAAAAAAAAAAATTAAACTGAGAGCACAAACTGGATTTTTGCAGCCCTGTTATAAATCATGCAGTTTTCAGTAGTATCATTTCCATGAGAAAGATTACCAAAAAATGGTTTTTCAAACATTTAAACATCTTTCATAGTTTTTAAATTAACTACAACTCCTCCCTTAGCTCAGACTTTTGTGTGACATTTCCTGAGAGCTCACTGAGGTAGGGACCGTCTTTTCCTGCAAAAATCCAGTTATAGCCCAGTACTAGTTCAAGAACCTACTCGTTAATTTTATTACTTGTGCAGCTCTGCACAACACTGTTTTGGGTTCCTTGTGCCCTCTGTAATGTAAATTCATCGACTCCATCCAGAGGAAAAGGGCCACACATTCCCAGGCACTCAGCCATGTCGGGCTAACGAAGCAGGACAAATGTACAGCAGCAGTCTGGCTGACAGCAGCTCAGGCGCTCTGCACAGAGCGAGCCAGGCAGCTAGTTGTCTGCCCTTAAAACTTGTCAGGGCCCAAACGTAACTGAAGGCTCTCAGCAGGCTCCATGGGTATCTCTTAAAAGGCAGAAGAAAATTATTGCTCTCACTGAGAGACCTGCTGCAGTATGATAAAGCCCCAGCTCCACAACAGAGCCTGGAAAGAGGATTGGCAGAGAGAGAAAAGAAAACCAGATCAAACTGCTACTACAGTGTAAGCTAGGCAATTGATTCCCGATACCTCTGCACAGGCCAAAGCCAGAAACTACAATGGTCTCTGCATGTGTTACACGGCCTCTGCTGTGTAGCTCCAAAAACAATGCAGAATTCTGTGTCACATCAGCACATGAAAACCTAGCTGCGTGCAATGCACCTGTCTCAGTTTAATGACCATGCTTAAATTCAAGGTATTTTTCTATACCACGTTCCATAATGAACACCTAAAGGTATCTAATAATGTAAAAATCTGTATTTGATCTCTGGTCATCTTTTCCTTTGACACTTTGTTATAGCTGAGCCTGGAGTGCTAATACCTGTACTCATACTCTGCACCTATAGTTTAGAATGATTAATACCAACAAAGTTAAAGCTTTCAGTAAAAAACAGTGCTAGGTAGCACTGCTCTGGATGTAGAGGTTCTGGCTAAGGGAAAACTGATTCAATACACATAGAGAACAAATATTTGATGGATAAACATGTTTTAAGTTGGGGTTTTAAAGTTCTGCACAGAATATAAAGATCTGTTTTCAAATACAGAAATGCAACATGGGAAGACTCTCATTGAAGGTTACCCCTGCAGAGCAACTAGCTTTGCTGTTGTAAAATCTTATTTTAAAAGCTACAACAATGAATTTTAACTCTTTCCTGAGTAATTGCAAGACTTTAAAAAACCTCAGAGTGAGCTAACAGACTGAAATGGATTTCTTATCCCTTCACAGTTTATTTTAAGATATGCCCACGTACCTAGGTTGCAGAGGGAGTCCCACCCCACTACCACTGGTCTACACTGAACCCGGCTTCACATTTTTGCTACACACAAGTCACTGTAATTTCCCTTTTTCCTTGGTTTCCTTACAGTGACACAGTAGCCACTCAAGTGCTCTTCTACAATATAGCCTTGACAGCAAAACCAGCTTAGACAAAAGTGAACAGTTTCTGGTAACAAAATATCTGTACCGCTTAATTTGTCTCACTGGCCCCCAGCCTCCCCCATCCCCAAACAGTCACAAGAGTACTGTGCACTTAATTAAGAAAGAAATGTGCCTAAGACCGGCATTTGGGATGCAGAGAGAAATCCCTTCATATCTGAGGGGACGGCATGCCTATCTAGATATGACACCATAATTTGGGTTTCTCCTCCTTTTTTAACTTGCAGACATTCTCAAAAGTGCAGGACAAAAATACCATTTTGTAAAATCTCATGTTGTGAATAATATTTCCTAGACCCAAGGGCGGCTATGAGCCCAAATACAATAATAAATCAAGAACATAATATACCTCCTAAATATTGTATATGGGTAAAACCCAGCACTGCTTTGTAATCACCAGTATTTAGAGAACTACAGTAAACCGTTGTGAACCCACGGTAAAATCAATCACCATTGGAACTATAGGTTCTGATCGAACACATCCTACAACTCTTCTATTAGAAAAGTTTCAGGAACTTCAAAAAAACATCCTGGAATAGACATGCTTAGCACCCTGACATTCTCCACACACAGACATCTACTGCCCAGGGTCACCAGCAAGTGATGGCGGACATCTCTCATAGTTATCATTCGTGATTTGCACCCTGGTGACTGGGGGCTGCAGTCCCTCTAGGAGGGCCTCTCTTCAGGGAATTCAGTGGATAAGAGAATTACTTCAAGGAGAACTACATAATACCAAAAAGCTCTTACAAGCATTAATAGAAAAATATCTAAAATACCTTTACCATGGTCTGGCATTCCAGGCATTAAAAAAAATTAATATATTATGAGATAGAAGAGAAAATCATGTGGCACATACAGCATATGAGCTACTTTAATGTTATCAGTGCAAGGTAATTGACTTAGTTATAAAGGAAGATTTCAGGATCAAGTCAAACCTATTCAAACCTTCTTTTTCCTTTTTTGTTTTCTTTTTCATCTTTTACTTTATGTTCACTATCAAAGAGATACTCAGAGCTCTGAGCTAAGGTTGAGGTCTATGTGGGCTGGATGCCACAAATATACACCAGTAGTTCCTTCCCTGAAAGTTTTACTGTCAAACTGGAAGGAAAAAAAAGAAGGAAAAAAAAGAAAGAAAGAGTGAAGGACTAGAATTCCCACCTTATAAAACTGAGAAGTAATGAACACCCGGTTACAGAAGGTTTAAACCAACATGTCCACATCCACACGGAAAACCCCAACAAATCCAGTGGGATTAGTCATGTATCAAGCATGTCTCTCTGTAACATGACCTACAAGAACATCCTTCCAACACTTGACATGATGTTTTGACCTAGCTCATCTATGCACGAAGCTGAACTTGCTTTAGCTTAACTCTATGACTGCAGCTAAACTGGAACCACACTTTCTTTCTTTGGCTCCAGGAACAGGTTCTTCAGCCAATGTATACTCTGTATGCAAACTTTCCTGGAAGGTTCATAGGGGGACAACTGCAGGACAAGTTAACAGCATGGGAGAAAGCAACAAGAGCTTCAAGTGAAATTGTTTATTCACAGAGAAAAGTTTTACATATTGTTTTTATAGTGTCTTAATAGCCCACTCCTTGGTAATTCCAACACAGCTTTTTGTTTACCATCTCCATGGCAAAAAACCTTTGACTCACTTGGCTTCTGGACTGCAGAACCCTGAACAGTCGGTCCACGACTCCAACAGATGCTCATGTTCACACCAAGAGGCAAGTAGTAAGTTAGAGGCCAAAAGGTGACTGGTAAGTCAGAGAGACGGCCTTTCACCTGTGAGTCACCCTGACAGTGCATTACCAAGGAGGATGGCTTTTGCTGATTGTTCCTTTGACCTGACTGCCTCAACGGCCTCTCTTTCAGAACATACTAAAATCTCTGTCTCCTTATTTGTGTGATTCTGTTGTTTTTAACACAATGCAAAGAGTGGCAAAATTTACACAAGTCCTTCAGTGAGTGTTCCCAAAGGTACCTGAAAAATAGATTTCCCTAGATAGGCTTGAATCCCATTCTAATTTTACACAAGCGTTAAGAGACCATTTCTACTGATTGGGTGACACGGTTGAGAAAATACGCAATATGTTCAAGACTTATTTGTGCATATGCTGTTCTCTGTAAGGATGGGGTAACCTGGCTGTTAGAGAAGAATGAACTGACTCACCAGTAATCACACAGTGCTTTTCAAACAGTACGGAGCAATATGCACATTTAAAACTTAGAGCACACACATGTAATTCTGCTCCATTCACCAAAATGACCTGTAAAATTCACATGGAGAAAAAAAAAGTGTGTCAGTTCTCATTTCTGATCTTGTTGCCAATGATCTCCATAAGGTGACAATGTCCCAGGGGAAGCTGTGTTGAAAGGTGCGATCCTACCTTTCGCAAGCTTTCGGACAGCCATAAAAATATCTGGGAAAGCATAGCCAAATGCAATCTATACCTTCTCACTAATATTTTGAAATTAATTCTGTGAAGATGACTATTTCATGGAACACGTGTCTGTGGCATACCCATCTCTGGTATACTGGAACTCCTTTTCCACCAGGCAAGTGACAAGGAGAGTTCCTAATGTTAAAGCTACTCCACCAGCAATTACAGCAATTGCTAGGGAATGTGTCAAGAATTAAAACTCCTACCTGCAGGTAGAGAAAAAACACTTCAAGAGCAAGATCTGGACTGCTAAATTAAATTAAAAAGAA
Organism: Eurypyga helias; assembly: GCF_000690775.1. NCBI lineage: Eukaryota > Metazoa > Chordata > Aves > Eurypygiformes > Eurypygidae > Eurypyga > Eurypyga helias. The sequence goes on from NW_010261561.1 coordinate 64,447, forward strand.
ACTGGTGGAAAGACATCTGGACAGATGAAAGGTGAACAACCCAGGAGAGGGTGAGGTGCTTTACCTGAAACAGATTCGCTGGGGCACCCGATGAGTCAAGGTCAGGGAAGGTGACCCGAGCTAGAAAGACTCCACAGTTCTAGAGATGGGACTTGAACTGCAGGGGAGCAGGCTCCTACCCAGGCCCCTCATGAGGGCTCAACTTCACACCAGAGTAAAGCATTAAAAAAACTGCAGCAGAGACCTTGCAATTTTTTATTTGTGTCTGCAGAGACAAGAACCAACATTTCTTCAGAATGCTGGGCAAGCTTGTGAGTGAAAAGGATTAACTCTTACACAGCTAGAAACACAGAGAACTGGTTTAAGCCGTGAGGAAATCCAGTGCCACAACAACCAGGCTGTGCAAGACACAGCTTTCAAAGAACGACAGGTAAAAGAACCCCACAGGGTGGTGGAGAGCCACCCGCCAGCTCCCAGACACCAGGCTCAGAGCACACCAGGGCACAGGGGACCAGGACCCAACACCGCAGTTTGGTAAACTTCCAAACTGAGGGGAGAGAGGAAAGAAAAATACACAGCACTTGACTAAGGTTGCAAAACTAATGTTCTAATTGCTGAAGTTCATTAAGGTCCCTAGATGACAGGCATAGCAGAAAAGCTTGTTTCTATTAGCCCAGTTCCTGCTGTGCTCCCTTACTGTTCTTTCGTCACTCTGGCAGAGAAAGAGGTGTTGTCAAGCAAAGTGGCAGCTTACATAGCAGATTATGCTGTGGCTTTCCCCCAGAGCACTTCTCATGATTGTCGTAGGAACTGTAGTTTTCCAATTAACAGAATTATGGCTATAGCTTAATTCAACACGATTTCAAAGTGACTTGAAGGCGTGAATGTTAACTAATGGTTACAGAGGTCTCATCCGTGCAGGGATTTAATGTCAGAATGAGGAAAGTTACAAATACAGATTTGTGCTATGTTTAACAGAAAATCTAAGCATGGGCACTAACAGAGGGGTACGCATGCTTTCACAAACCCAAACACAGCCCCGGAGAAAGGAAAGAGAACCCCCATCTGGTTGTAGACTCTATTAAACAGAAAGACTGATGCTTTCTAAGAGCTCCATGCAGATGCCATTGAGAGCCTGGTCCCTGGTTACTACAGTCTGTCCTATTTCCTAACTCAATTTCTGACAGGTAATTGTATTTTCTACTCCTAGCCTTAAAAATATGATGTTCTGAATGAGTGGTAACACTACATATTTCATCTTAAGAGTGTATTGCAGAAAAAAAAAAGGTTACGATAATACCTGCCCTATTCTCTTCATCTTTTTCTTTAAACATGAACTTGCCCCTTGAAAAAACCGTACTCCAGGTCTCATGGTCCAGGAATCTGCTGAACTACGCACTAGTTCCAAATCTTATCCTGCCTGGATGTTCCCTGGAAGTTCCCAGTATGGGATGCTACAGACCAAGACCTCTCAAAGCTAGTACTGAACCAGGCAGAGAGAATGGTACCTCCTGGAGTGAGAATCAACACTGCACAAGTCATTGAGAGCCGGAAAGACAGACAGGAGAGCCTTTTAAGTATTTTAAAAGTGCTGAAGAGGTAGCATGGAGTGCCTGTAAGTTACTTCTGCTTTTCTCCTGCATCTCAATCAGCAGATAAACTTTGTTTAAATGACTTCACACAGCCATCACTTATACTCCCAGACATTCAGTGTCATTAAAAGGGAAAATTTATAGCTAGATGAGTAGATGTGCAACTAAATTGTAATAATCTAGATTTAGCTAAAAGTAGTAGACATAGGATGTCAAACTGAATTATCAGTTGTTAAATACTGTGATTTAATGCCTCAGTACACACACTCCACAGCTTCCTGTATACAAAACATAAGCAATTGTTTGAACTGCAAGTTAACAAGATTGCTTTTGGTTTATTTCTAAGTGAAATCAATCTTGTCAGAGTATCATTTTAATGGAGTAGTTACACCCCAGGTGTTCCTGACCAGCTCAACAATCACTCGGTGCAAAGCTCAGAGCTCTGAACAAATGCCAGCTCTTGGCTTATGTACCTGCCAAGGAAATAACCTGTAGTTCTGTCACACCGGGCTGTTCAATCCATTTTTCCTTAGCTCTAATTCACAAAAAGTAAGGGTATTCCCAAAATGCTTCTGTTGTGCTGCACATTAATACAGTCATAAATTAAATTCTTAACACCTTTTTTTTTTTTTTTCTTATAAACTTTCACAACCCTCCCATGCCCCCAAAATACTTCAAGGCATTAATCCCAAATTATTCCTTGTACCAGGCTTATATAGTATAAATAACAGTTAGAGAAAACATAGTGTTGGGGGGTTTTGCTACTCCTGAAGAATCAACTCCTTGAACTGCAAATGTTCACTTATTCTTCCCCGTACTAAAAGGGAGACCCAGTGATGTTACCAGCCAAACAGGTAGCAATTCTAACAGCTCCTCTGCTGCTTATCCCAGCACTCATTCTCTAAGGATACAAAACACAAGAGTAAACATGCTGCAGAAGGTCGATTAAAAGCTAGCAATGGAGAGGAAACTTAATTATAAAATCACTTCAACACAGAAACATGGCATCTTTAGTTAAAAAAATAAATTATCACTCATCAACTATTTATATTAATCTCCTTTACTGTTAGAAAACATCTCAGACATGAGAGATTTAAAGTTCTGAACAATTAAAAATATCAATATTGTTAGTTTTGAAGAACCTGTCATCCCTTCTGCTGAAGCAGAATTGCACAGAAATCCTATTCCTGTTTTCAGTGTATGAACAAACTTGTATTTTGCCCTAGTGCTTGTTTTCAATGGAAGTTATTAAATCAACTTTCACGTCTCTGCTGCTGAGGAAGGGGAGAACATTCGGAGTGATGCTGTTTGCCTTCCTAAGTAATCGTTACACATGATGGAGCCCTGCTTTCCTGGCAATGGCCAAACACCTGCCTGCTCATGGGAAGTGGTGAATGAATTCCTTGGTTTGCTTTGCCTGTGTGCCCAGCCTTTGCTTTACCTATTACATTGTCTTTATTGCAATCCATGAGTTTTCTCACTTCTGCTCTTCCTATTCGCTCCTCCATCCCACCAGGGGGGAGTGAGTGAGCAGCTGCGTGGTGCTCAGTTAAACCACAACATACATAAAAATTACTACGTGATCAAATATTTCTGGAACCTTGAAGCAAACAGCTATCAATTATCACTTTTATCTACTATAATATTTCATCTTTTTCCTTCACACTAGCTCTGAAACAGTATTTCATTATTTATCCATATAATCAATAACATTTTTGATAAATTATTAGATGTACTTGTTTTGTGCTCCACATTCCTCTTGCCACCCTCATCATGTCACAGCGAGGTTATCCATTCTCTGCAGCTGAAGGTAAAAGGTCTGTCCAGTACCAAAAGTGAAATTCACTATGATTAATACTATCACTAACAAGAATTTGTTTTCTTGAGATAGCACAATTCAGAACAGCAGTTCAGATGAGGATAGGATGGATGTTTACATCTGTATTACAAACTGTCCCTGATTTTGTTGACAGTTCCTCCCCTTATGACAAAGCATCAGGTGCATGTTCCAGCATTGCCAAGATGGACTGTCAGAGGTGGATACTTTCAAGTGAATCCCATAATTGTAAGATGTGGAGTTGCTTGTTTAAGGCATGCTGGAACCTCAGAGGGAGAGCACTTTGATACCGGTTTCATATGTCACTGTTTTACAGCTTTTTTCCACATTCTCTTTCTTGCTGAGGTCTGCTTCTCATACAGCTAAGTTATCCTCTGAAATTCATCTTCTGCCATTACTATGTCATTTCCTGTTGAATCCTAGTGCGACCAACACTAACATATTGTGTCACTTCTCTATCAAAAGATGCTTATGCCTCCAGGTTTATGGTTTTGAAGTGCAAGCATGTTCTAAGCAGCCTAAACAAATAGGTATACCGTTTGAAGAGTGCAGAAAGTTTGGCACTGCAAGCACACTGAAACCTGCAAATTCATGTGCCTGATACCACAGGCTACACATTCAAAAATTAAGGAAACAAAACCACAAACAAACACCTAGTTGAAGTCCTTCACACTGATCTTTAATTTATGCTAAAATATTAAAACTAAAATAGACATGAAAAATGAAACCCACCATAATACATTGTAGGAAAAACCCAAGAGTTTGGCTTAAAGTTCATACTACAATGAGGTTTTCTTAAAACCCTTCAAGATAAGAAGGCAGCAAGAGACAAAGCTTAAAATGAACATGGTAAATTTATTGCATCTCTTGGTTGCCACTTTTTTCAGTGGGTGAGGTGGGAGGGAAGTCAGTTTAGGGCTTTTGATTAGATTTTAAACCCCTGTTCTGCCATTCCTGGCTCCCACCTGATACAAAACTGCTATGAATGTCAGAATATAACAAAGGCAGAGTTTGTTCAACTGCCTCTTTTTTTGTTTGTTTGTGTTGAGGCTTAACAAACTCCAAAAGTAAAACTTTGTAGTCAGGAGGCTTAGCCACATCAAAGCAACATTGGGAAAAAAAATTTCTCTTAATTAGCAGTCATCAGTTCCTACATCTTGCTTGAGACCTATTAAAACATAAGCAGACCTGTCAGACAGTTACTCCGAGACATACCTAAGACACCATATTCGGAAAGGGAGCTGTTGCACACAGTATAGGGGGCCTGCTGCTCCCAGAGGTGATTCATAGGAACACACGTTCTCTTGTCAACTTCTTGATCATGAAGCACATGATGACGATGGCTGCAAACAGGTGTTGAAAGAAATGTATTAGCGAGAATAACTTCAACTCCGGGCTTTAGCAGAGCTATTTTCAAACATAAACCAACAAAGCCATGTTCTACAAAGCATGCAAGCACCACAGTTACCTTTGCTTTACACAACACCCTAGTTTGGTTGAAACCTAGCAATTCCATCACATCATTAAATGCAATCACTGCACTATATAGACTTTCCTTCACTGCCCAGGCTTGTTCTCAAGCACTCATGGAAACTGAACATACCTCATCACTATTAGAACCTGAGGGGAGAGGGGAAGGGGTGGGGAGGTTGTTGCTATAAAATAGACTGTTTAAAGTAAAAGAGAAAAAAATTGTTATTAAAAACATTTCACTCTACCTCCCTGGCAAATTCTATTAATCTTTTTCTTAAAACAACTGTCATCTTTTATGCAAAAATTCAGTCTCATCTAACCTCAACACCAAGACTTGAAGCAGTTGTATCCTCTTTCCTGCTACTTCCACTGGCATGCACCATTTACAGCTCTCTAGAACACCATTAATCAGCATTAGAATGGGGCACCAAGGAACACTACCACAACAGAGATGACTGAAGTAATTACTGTAATCCATTAACTCTCTGAGCAGACTAACTGAGTGAATCACACCAATATGTCCAGCTTTACGACTGCTAACATAAGGACAGTTATTATACTGGTAACAACTACTGTGTGGTGTCATATAGCTGCCAACACCGAACTGAAGACTGAATCTTTCTGTGCTTCCCTTTGCTATAACGATGCTAGCAAAAGAGCTCTGAAATGTATTCAGAAATCAACAATATAAGGCCAGGAAAAGACAGAAGCTCTGAAGAACAGCACAAGGAGGGAGGGGAGAACACACACACCACACAGCTGTTCGGCAGAAATAATTTTTGCCAATGTCATTTTATTTTTGTCATTCCACTGAAGACAGAGGGCCTAGCTGGGTGATATGCTGCTTGAGCATGAAGTTTTGTGTTTCCCCAGCAAAAGGTGATTACAATGAGCATAGATGGACAGCCAGAAATACACAGACAGATTCTGCTGGTGCACAATTGTCAGGTTTACTGACAACCTCTGGAATGTGTCTCCAAGATGAGAAGGGGCCCAGCCCTTCTACCTGCAGCTTTATCTAGCTTCTGTATATTGATAATGTTGAGTACTGAAACAGGAAGAAAGGAAGTTGTCACACTGCATACCGACAGAAAGTACTGTTTTCTAGGCAGCACTTCAGAAGCCCAAAAAAATCAAAGCACTCTCATCATGTTCTTTACATTATGGCAATGCAGTATCTTAACCATTCCCAAACTCTAGCTGACAATCCCTCTTCAATTAGTCCCAGAAATTTGAGACACTATGTACTTCAAAGGTTTTTTGCGGGTGAAGAAGGGTCTCCTCAGTACAGAGAGAGGATTCAATTACATACTTTATGTGTTTGCAATGTGTTTTTTCCAAAAAACCAACAAGTGTTTGCAAATGCCTTCAGTTGCTAGAGAAGCTGCTCACCTCTATTATAAATTACAAAGAAATCAAACGACAGCTAAAAATGAGCAGCTTTACAGGGAACTGCAGTATCTCTTAAGTGTGCTTGTACTAACTTTCCTACCTATTTCTCTGATGAAATGAACCTGAATACAGTATGCCTGAATACAGTATACACATTTCTACAGTGTTCTTTTCTGTTTAACAGAGCAGTTGAATGTTGTCTGACTTCCTCAGGTCCAAGACATTTTGTAAATCTCACCCTTTATTGTTCAACTGCCCTATCACATACATAACAAAGAAAAAGAATCATAATCACACCATGGGCTACTATTTTATAGATCCCACGACCCATCAGGCAAACTCAAAACCCAGCAGTTAAGCACAACCAGGTTACTATAAATCAAACATCTGCAGTACCAGCTTCAGTCCTGAACCTCACAATGATTTATCTGAATGCCTTTTTACTCCTTTTAGAAAAGGCTGAATAATAAAATCCATATGGCACAGAAATCCTTAGCTAGTCTTTGCCAGTCTGAATAGCTTTTTATTTGAACAGGTCTTTTCTTTTTTTGCCCTATATTGCTGTGAGCACAACAATTACTTTTATCTTAAACATCAAGAAAATCTGGACAACAGTTATGGAAAATCCTCTTCCACCAGTGAGAGAAATGGGAATACAGAGAATCAATGTTCTCAAGACAAGTCTATAGGCATGTGCTAGACATGACTAAGCACCCAGCTGAAATAGATGGGTAGGTTGCTAAACAATGAACATGTGTGTTCCTCTCCCAGGAGATGCTCACCCCACTACCAGACCATAGTACTAGCATGAAGGAAGGTGAGAAATCAGGAGTGGGGGATGGGGTGTGGTGGGAATCTCCCCATTTTCGTTTTCAGGTCTTTTCCAAAGGATTTTGTTAAACCAACGTTAGAATGGGAGCAAAATGAAGAAAGCCCAAAAGACTGGATACCACATGAAGCTCAGCACAGAAACAGACCACTGTACCGGAGGAGACAGGCACCAAGATTTATCTCTCTTTACTGCAACATTCACAATGAAGCACAGTGCAGCTGCTAGTTCATTCACCCCCGGCAATGGGCTTCGCATCACAGGCTTCAATTAAATACATCATTAACATTTCACTCCACAGAGATTCAGGTAAGGCAGCAGAACTGTATATATTTTTACTAAATTATCAAATTCTGCATTCATTCATGCTCCATAGTCATTAAAAGCCTCAGTACAAAGGATCTTGTTTCACTTCAAAAAGCCTTGCCAACTGGCAACGTGTTTGTTCACAGGATATGCGGCTTCTGAGCAGCCACCACTGGAATGGTATTTAAAAGACTTCAGAATTTGCAGCAGCAAGTGCTCTTCTTTTACTCTCAACAATCAGATGGATTGCAGCTGAATTTTTAGGTAAAAAGCAGAAAAAAAAGTATCTGCTTTTCAGCAAGAGAAGGAAGAAAGTATTTAAGAATATTTGTTCTGCCTTAAATACAATTCTTGAAAATGCTGTTTACAGAGACACAGGAGATTTGATTATTCTTGACTGCCAGAATCACGCTTTAGACCCCCAAATTCCTCTTCCCTGCAGAAGACCACATTGTTTAAATCACAACAAGGTGTTTCTTTAAGTATGGGACAGCACTTAAAAGTTATCTCAGTACTCACCTAAAAGTACCCCTCTCCACATCCTGTCCACTTAGTCGAACATGGATCCCTTCTTTCAGGAAAGAACCAAAAGCCATATATTCTGCTAAGGCCCAGTCAACAACCCTGTTCTTGGTCATTTCCAAGCGAGCTCTCAAAATCCGAGAGAGTCCTACATTGGAGTAAAGATCAGAAGCCAACAGACCTACGTCAGAGATATTTTATATTTACATTACATTCACCATTCTCCTTCCCCACTGGCTAAGTTAAACACAGATCCAAATAGGGTCTACAAATTGTTGTTCTAGAGTTGAACTGCTAGCAAAGTAAAATAACTTGTTTCCCAGGCAAAGAGTTGCATAACACACCTTGTTTTAGAAGAAAATAAGATTGGCTGTATCAGAAACTACTGGGGACAATTAAAAGACTCATGGTGAAATACTTCGTAAAGATTCACTCTCACATCTCTAACACAAAGTACTGTCTTAAAAGACACTGGAAATATCAGCTATCTGGTTTGTGATTTTTTCTCTTTTTCCTCTCATTTTTTCTTAACATTTGTCTTATTGGAGTTCTGGAGATGTTACAAAGAGAGAAAGGCCTGATTAATCCATACTATGAATATCATATAAATAGGAAATTGTAGGAGCTGTCAATAGATTTTCAGTTGTAACCAAAATCTGGAGGTTTTTTTGGTGGTGGTGTTTGGGGTTTTTTGTTTTGTTTTGTTTTTTTACAGTGAAGATTTTATAACTTGGCAAGCCGAAACATAAGTTGCAACACAGTGACTTTTAAACGGACAAACTTCAGTGGCACATGGGTGCTTCCAGCTTTGAGGCTATAAGCCTAGTGTATTCAGTGTCAGTTGACACCACCTTATTTTCACATCTGCACTGATGTTTTCCACCCTGTTCGTAATTTTCTGATACTTCCCTTTGTTACTTCCCCATTTTTACCAAAATATCCCTGCTTTCTTCCCACATAAAACTATTCTCTCATTGAAATTATTGCAGTTTAAGTAAAAAAAAAAGAAAAATTTCTCTTTAGCATATGCTAAACATTTGATAAAACAAAATAATCTTCCAATTGTTTGTTGAAAGACTGACAGATATTAAGCTATTTCATTCTAGTATAAAGACAAAGCACTTCAAAGGTGCGCTTCCCCTTTTAATTCTCCACAAATTTTTAATTTCATGGCCTTTTAAACTATGTAAAAGAACCCTGCAGACCAAAGTTTGATTTGAAACATGAATCTATCCCATACATTGGCAAGTGTTACTTAGTGTCAACAGTTAATCAAGAGTTACTAATATTAAATTTTATTGGCTGACTATGATTTCAAATTTATCAATGTCACAACAAAATACACCAATGTGCAGAAGAGTTTTTAAGTTCCTCTATTAATTGTTATCTGCTCAATAAGTTTTCAATTGGTAACTGGGAATACCCTATCATCATTACTTGTAACTGTGTTTAACTGTCCCAGAGGAACACAAACACAGAAATGTACAGCAGACACTTTATTCCTTGATGGATGACTCTGGAGAAGAAAGATTAGCTAGAGATTTTACCCAGAAAAAAAGCTCACTCTTCTGATCCTAAGTACATTCCCTACCAGCCAACAAAAGAAAAAGGGTCCCTGAACAAAGTGTCGCCATGTTTCCCCATAGAATGAACACAACCTTGCTCCCTGTAGGGCTGTTAAGACTTCAAACTGACCAGAGAGTAAAAGAACAGAGTCAGAACTTCGACACAGTGCCAGGTGCTGCCCAGTGAGATGGGCACATTTAACTTCTTAGATAGATGCCGAATTCAGAGTTGAATCTCTTCAGACCAAAAGCTAAGACTTTTTGAGAAAACACTAGATCTGTGCTATCACCAATGCAAAACGCTAAGTTGAAAGAAAAACTGCGCCTGAATTTGCCCAGAGTCCGCTCAGCTGGACTAAAATCAGGCTGACAGTATATCAGCAACATGGCCACGTCTGAAAAGCTGTATTCCTGAGCAGAAAGTTATCTAACTACATGAAAAGTGTCTTAAATGGACCTCACATTACCACTGGTTTTAGCATTAAAAAAACCCCAAAACACATGAATAGTGTTTCCTGAGACAGGTGCCTTACTTCCCAGTCAGTCCCAGAAATGTGCTGCACAGAGGCAGCAAGGACTTGAAGAATGAAAGGAGGTATTAACTTCACATTACAAACTCTTACCTCCTCCAGAGGAAAATCTATTTTAATGAGGTAGGGAACAGAAGTGGTGTCATACTGCAAGAACATTATGCTGAGAACAAGCAGCAGGACCTTAACTGTCACATTCTCCTTGCCCATAGGGTGGAAGAGTTAAAATAAAAGTCACAGACATTTTTCTCTTTGGGAAATGGCCCAACTGCAGCTCGTGTGCAGAAATATGAAATCTGAGCAAGAAACGTAGCCACTAGGAGAAAGAAAGACTCCCGCTGACCTGCATGTATTCTGAAGTCTTTGACTGGCACCGAACTAGCTACATTGCCAATGTGAGTCAGCAGGTCTTCTGAAATGCCAGTTGGAGGGCAAGACATGCTCTTGGGTTCTCCATCCACATTAAAGAATCCTGGAAGTAAAAGATTCGGTGAGATGTTCAAGAACTGATTAAGAGATATCTACACTATCTAGAATTTATTTAAAAACTCAAAACTCTTAAAAGACATTGTAAGCAGCAGCCTAAACCTAGTTCTTCACCTTTCACTGGGAGGCACAAAGATTTTGATTGTGCAGGACAACAGAACTTGATGTTACAGGCACACAATGATCTGGTTTGTTGCTGCTTTCACTCCCTAGGAAGTTCAAGTATGTGGGCAGAGGCAGCCAATAAGGCATATAGCACCTCAATCCTCAGAGGGGAAATAACCCAAAACAAAACAAACACCAAAAAATAGGAGCAGAAGACATACTCGTCCTCCTGAAGGCAGAATTAACTTTACAGGGAAAACACTGCTAAACTGAAAAGGGCGTCTTTTTCAAAGTCACACCTTAATTTGTATGTCTTAAGAAAAGCACCTTGTTCAAGTTCATCTGGTATAATGCTTTATTTTCTACTAACAGGGGCAAACCAGAGGTCACGTATTTTATTTTAAAGGAACACTGTCTGATAAAAGCCATTTAAGCGTCCTGGAAAATGGACTCAATCATATGAACACTAGGATAAGTGAAAGGACACTTCTTACCAGGCCAAGGTGAATCAAGCCAGTGCTTGATATGTAGGATCTTGTTATCCTTAGATCTAGTATATGCTTCTTCACATATTCTATCATACTTTGCAATTTCTTCCTGTAGAACAAAACCTTCTTTTTAAAACAGATACATATTGCACCTTTGTATCTTACAGATGACACCTAACATTCAGTATGATAAAAAGTTATTTAACTCCAGAAGAAAATGTAGTTACAATTATGCAAACAAGCCCATTTCATCTGAGATCAAACTGCCTTGTCTGCACTCTACACATTCACTTTACAAAAGATGAAGCTAAAGACATCACCAGCTTAATCCAGGCACCAGGCTCTACACTACATCCTTCTGGATTATTTCAAATGATCTCTGAATTAGTTAAATTATTGCAAGAAAATAAAAAGGTTAAATTGATTTTATTGCATTATTGCTGGATACAAGCCTGGCAAGGTTATCAATATGAAACTAGTGTTATACCTCTGAAAATTAAAATACTGTCTTACTGCTGAATCAAGATTCCAGAGATGAACAACAGCTGACAAATGCCTCCATCACCAACATTCACATCTAATCACCTTTTATAAATCTCAGAATTGAAGCAATATTTTCAGTGCAATATGTATTAGTTACTTCACAGCACCTTCAGTCCTTTTGTTATAACAACACTATTTCACATGAAAATCCAAACCGAATTGAATCAGAAAGTGGCAAGGGCTGAAGACTTATCACAGTAATGAAAGGAAGGTTTTTAAGCAAACAGCATACAGTGGCAGTTGTGTCTTCCTACTGTCAGCTCTTGAGTTCCCTTTAACTCTGCTGACGTGTACCTCAAACTCCTGCAGTGTTACGGTCCCATCTGCAATCAGTTTGTCAGCATACTTCTTCAGCACTGGCACCTGCTTATGAATCTGCTTGTACATCAGAGGCTGGGTGAACATTGGTTCATCCATCTCATTGTGCCCTCTCCTACGATAACAAACCTACAAAGAGAAAGATTGTCCCTGTTGGTAAGGAAAAAAGTAAAATGAAATCTTTCAATTTCATGGTTTTACAGAGATTTTAGGAGGTTTATGGTATAAAAACACTTACGGATTCTTGTGGTGCTGCTAGTCATTTGGTTTGGTTTTGGGTTTTGATTTTTTTTTTTTTTTTTAAATGAAGAAACTAAAGCCATTAAAATCAAAATATGTTTCTTGACTGGGTCTTCTAAGTCACAGAAAAATAATGAAGTAATACAGAATAAACACAGAGAATGAGTAGTTAAGAAAACCAAGACTTACCAAGTCGACCACCACATCCTTATTGAATGTGTTTCGCCATTCTGCAGCTACACTGCACACATACATCACTGCTTCAGGGTCATCAGCATTCACATGAAAAATGGGAGCATTGACCACACGAGCGACATCAGTAGGGTACGGCGATGAACGGGCCATACGAGGGTCTGTGGTGAAGCCAATCTAAGAATTCCAGAAAATTTCATTAAAAAGGGGCATCTCCTTCTACTTTGTTTTGACTGCTTGAAGTTTTCATTTAATACTGACACAGCAGTAGCATCAGCTTTTCCTTTTGGCTAGCTAGTTTCTTTTTGCTCCTTTAAAAACAAAACAAAGCAAACCTGATCCAATTCAGTGTTATAAATTGAATGAAAGAAATGTAGGCGATAAAATATTATCCACTCAGAGTTGCTAGATACTATCATCATTTTCAGGAACATCCTAATCATTCTGAGAAACAGAAGGAACAATGCACCCAATTAATACCAAACAAGAATAAAAAGAAATACACCAGCAACTCTTCAGCAGACAAACTGAATGGAAAATGCTCTACACATTACCTGGTTGTTGACCACAACGTGAATAGTGCCATTCGTGGTGTAGGACGGGAGGTCACTAAGATGAAACGTCTCGTAAACCACTCCTTGTCCTGCAAAGGCAGCATCCCCATGCAACAATATGGACATAACCTAAGAGGGAGGATTATACACACAGGCATTAGAAAGCAAACCTGCAATTTAAAGCTTCTCAGCAGGATTTCTTTGCTCTGTATTTCTGTAGTGCTTATAAAACAGAACTGTATTTTTATAATAAGCCATAGACTTGGCAGCATTCTGCAGCCTTCACTCGGTTCACACACAAACGTTTCAAGCCTACTTCCTGAAGTTACCCTTGAGACACCATGTCAAAACCCTTATCTAGTTCAACAGGTGATATATCCTTTTGTGAAGGAGGAAAAGAGCAACACTCTCTGATACAAAACTACTGGTAAGCTCTTTATAAGTAAAAATAATACTAAAAACTACCACTAGGAGTTACTGTATTTAAACAAATCTTTACCTTTTTCCCTGCCGTATCCCCTCGATAAAACTGTTCAGCTTTTGTCTTCCCTTGCACAACAGGATCAACCGCCTCCAAGTGCGAAGGGTTAGCCATCAGGGACAGAGTGATTTTCTTGTTTGTTGCTCGGTTGATCCTCTCATGATACATTCCCAGATGATATTTTACATCCCCAGATCCCTAAGGTGCAAGACGTAGTCACAGTTCAGGAATGTCATTCATACCAGCTCCATACACTACGCCTAAAATTTGCGCTTCAGTCTGAAAAATGCATCTAGCTAATTGTACAGCAGAACGCACTAGGGGTTTGACACCGCGATTTCAAATCGGAACACCATTCCTCTTTTATTGTCTTAATGTCTACTGGATAAATATCTACTGAATACTGACACTAATCTCATTTATATGAAACAAAAACAGATGCTTAGAGATTACAAACTCAGTCCAATGACCTAGAACTTACTCATCTACAGTTACTCCAAAAACACCTTCTGCCCATTCGAGGTACAGTCCTTAAATTGGTTAAGAAATCTCACCAGATCATATTCCTCAAAGCAGAAAAGGCGGCAATGCATTTCAACAGCTGATGATGCTATTTTCATAATAACCATGACCAAAATGACTACAAACTACCTTGAATACTGACCTCTCCATATAGATCTATTAAAGAGGCATCTTACCTCATCAGCTGCTTCAAGTTTGGGATCAAACTGACAGAAGATCTGCTCCAGCTCTTTTCGGATTACGTTAGCCAATACATTCAGCCTACCTCTATGAAAATTCCAAACATAGTTATGTCTCAAAAATGGTAATAACAGAGTTAACAGCATAAAACTTATAAAAATCAGCAAGTAAGTAGTTCACTTAAAACTTCTGAACCTGAAACCCTTCATTCTATCCTTCTCCCATTGCAAGATTCCTCCAATGCATTCCCAAAGACATTTTATATCTCCTAGTTATCCCAGTATGAGCAATGAATTCTGTAGCTATCTATCAGTTTCAACATGATGACATTAACAATTAATTCACTAAGGCAGACTGCAAAAGTAAGTTTGATACTATCTCACCAAACTTTCTCAGTTCTAGACTATGCAATGGGATAGATACCGTGGCTACTGCCATGTTTGCTTGCAGCTCCAAAGGTACACTGAAGAGTTTCACTAGCATTCACCCGTGAAGCCTGTAGCCTCTCACTGACAGGTATTTGTTACAGCTCTGTGCTCCCATTACTCGCTATGACTGACTCCTGCTACCCTAGCTTCTCCCGTATCAACTTTGTCAATAAAATTCTAGCACCTGAAACTTGTCTAAAGCCAATAAGCCCATTTGTTGGGGGTGTGTTCCCATTGACATTACCTATGAGGCATCCCCATTATAACATATTCGATTCCCATTTCACTGGATTTATCAATGATGGTCTTTAGTGCAGGAATCATTACTTCACATCCTTCCAAACCAAATCTCTTCTCGGAAGACCACTTGCGAGCAAGGAAGTCTTCAAATCTTTGCCAAAAAGAAACCAAGAATCAGAAGAGAATGTTTGTATTAAGATAATGAAAAAAATACTTAACGTCAAATATCTTTTAGCAAATAAAATTACAACACACTGTTTTAAAACATCTCTGAATACTTCCAGAGGCCTAAAACATGTAAGTCACATGTAGGAAGGGGGACATAGGAGACAGTTACTTCTCAGATGGAGGAGAAAAAAGGATTATTTACCAGGACTTTGAAACAATCCAGACAGGAAGAAGAATCTCCTCCTCAACCAAAATTCACTTCCCAAGTTAAACTCCCATGTATACAAAATGTATACTGACCACAGGAGTAACAGCAAAGAAGTCTCTTCTATGGATTGAAGAATACTAACAGAGAACTTATTTTTTCTGGAAGTAATGATTAAAACCTGTAGAAATAGTTGAAAGCACGCCTATTTCATAGGTGCTATTCAATGGCAGGGCTCCTCAGACTGAGACAGAACGGTTGGTAACGTGCCAAGAACTAGGGCACCAGTGCCTCCGGCTCAGCTGCATCAGGATAAAGATGTCAACCCTTGACAGCGCTATGTTCTTTCATTCTTTAATGCATTTGGGCCAGAGGCAATGACAGCAGTTAAAAACTACCTTTTAACGAACGCTGAAAGGATTATATGTGTAAAGCTTGGAGATAGAATACAACTGTATTGGTTATATCATCTATGCAACGCTGCGACTCGTAACACTGCCATAATCCATTAATACTCAGCTTATTCCTCACTTAGAATGCTGACATTTACCTCTTTAGACTGAAGTCCTAAAAGCAGTGAAACGAAGAGTTGCCAGAAGACCCTCCTTAGCTCACCCATCAATACCCTTACAATTCAGGCATCTAAGCAACAAGTCAGATGCTCAGCTGAGCTCTGCTGCCAGAATTCCTCTGGGAAGTCTGCAGGGCTACGCCAGTTTATATAAACTGAAAGCAGGGTCCCGTGTGAACAGCAAGGCCTACAGGGCAAATCAAAGTGCTGGTTGTACATGCTGTTTTCCTCGTCTTTGGGGCTGCAAGTTAAGCCAGTACTGGACCAGCAGAAAGTTCATTATTTGGGACAAACAGACACTAAGTGTGCAGAACTACAGTATTGCACAGCCACAACTTGCAAGTCCCCTGTACGTCACTGTGGCTTCACAAGGGCTGGCGGCTCATCCGCTGTCACTGCACATGTTCAGTACCCAAGGAGGAGCAAGGCTTACAAAAGATGGTCACTCTCAGAAGGGATGATCTAGAAATGCCTGACCCTTCATCGGCTTAAGAAAATGCCCAGATCAGACTGCAAAATCAGGGCCTAACACCAGTTTACTAATGCATACACAAAGCAGCTCAAAGATATACAATGAGTATTTTACAGGAGGAAGAGTTCAAAATGACTCTTTGTTCATTAACCTATCGGTGAACACCACAAAGGATGGGAAATTCTACTTTAAAATTCAGTTTCGAGTACCTGAAGCATGTAGTACTTGGAATGAACATTTTTGAAAAGGGTATTCTTGAGCAAAACGACGACTATGTGCTTTACAAAGCCACAAGTCTCAATAGCAACACCAGTTTTCCACAAAACCAGATTTTTTGTTTAGCATTTTCAGACCAAAAAAAAGCATGCTAGAGAGAGCTGAATAGAAATTTATGTAAAACTTTTTTTCTTCAATTTTCAGCAGACAATTAACCTGGCAAACGATGAACATTTGGCTCCTTCATGCTACTGCAAATCCCAGATCTTTCCACAGCTTAGACAGGCAGGAACAAAAGCACAAATTCTTGTCTCAAGATACGTAAAACAGAGATGGATCTACTGAGGGCTTGTTAAACAAACTTACACAGGTGGAATATTCATTTGTCCATTAAGTGACCTCTGTACTTCTGTTTAAATGAAACTTTTAGCCAGTCAAGCAATCTTGCTGTAACGATAGCACACAAAACCTGGAAAAAATATCTTCCAATGCCACCAATGAGCACTTCCTCTTAAGTCTTTGAACACAGAGGCTTAATCACAAAATATGTCTTTATAGATCTCTAATTCTTGTGTTTACCAAAGGATATGCAAACTGTTTCAGATTGTAAGAACTGTAATAAATCTTGTGCCTGAGAAGACAGTCTTGTTCTAGAGGTGAGAGGGCAATTCAGTGTCTGGGATCACAGTATTTCCATACAGACAGCCACAACAGGAGCAATCAATAAGCTGTTTCCAAACATGCTTTCATACACTGCAGAGACCAAAGCTCCTGCTGCCAGGTCATGCAACAGTGCAGCACATCTTGGCATACCTCAAAAGGAAAAGGGCAAAACCAGGACTTGAAATCACACTATGCCTCTCAAGTCCAGTCCCATCTTGGCACAGTTTTCCAAAGAGACTGTTAGCATCCCAGTGAGTCAAACAACACTCACATCAATATTTCACCAATCTAAAAATTCTCCTTGAGCTGTTAGGATGGCTTCCTTTGATCATGTGCTACTAGAAAGATGCACAGTAGACAGAATATAGCACATCAGTAGTCAGCATTGCTCTGGCATCTATCTTCTGAAACAGGTTATGACTCTTCAACACAGATGCACATTACTAGTCCATTGAAACAATTTTTTCCCAGCGTATCTCAACAAATCAATGAAAACATTTCCAGATACGCCACTAAAGGCAGCACAAGCGTTACAGAACACAACCTGCCTTTTAAGAAAACAGAATACTAAAAGTCACTACACAGACTTTGATATCGCAGCCTGGTTAACTAGACTCAACTGTGCTCCAGATCTCACTCGGACTCCTCACTTCCACCTCTGCACTTTACAGCCCACACCAGCTAACCCCCAGCAGCCACAGAGCATTTTCCCAGTCCCATCCCAGCATACCTCATTGAGCGCACCAGCCTTGCCAACAAAGTCCTTTTTTCCTCATTAGTAAACTTCATAACTCCCGGCGTCTCAAATTTCTGCCGGATCCACTGGCACTGTTCCACATCATTGATGAACATGAACTCCAAGCCAATGTGTTGGCAGTAGGTATTCTAGGATGTGAAAACACCAACACAGAAGCTAATGGGCCGTGAAGAAATAAATCTATTTTTTAAATTATGTTTTCTGTATATATTACTTTTCTGAAGCTATCTTGTGTTCTTCCTCTTCCACTATATCTTCCCCACAGTAATCCTGTAAGCAAATAAATTACTTTACTGCATCTAGTTTTGTGCCAGAAAGCTTTCTCTACAAAGTAACAATTTGAAATTTTGAGGAAGATTCTCATTTGGTAATACATCCAAAGTAGGCCAATAAACCTGCCTTAAACTGCCTGGCATATTTCACCTAACTCACTACTGTTCTTACAGGCATAACAGTCTTTTCTTTAGATGCACCAGGAAAGATTTCAGGTCATCTATCAAAATTTACCCTGTCTTTGTTAAATGGCACCTGAAGTCAAGCAAAGACCATGAGAAGACAGGTATGAAGCCTCACACAAATTGATAACTGTCAAGCCTCAGAAGGCTGGAAATCTGAGAAAGAATCCAAGTAGCTGACAGCAGAGAAAGGACAAGGAAAAATGCAAACACACTTCAGAAATTTTAATCTCCTTATTGCATTTTTTTCTTACCTTAAAAAAAATTTCACCAGAAAAGTGTGTCCAAAACTTAAGCAAACAGAACTAAGACCTATTGTGAGTCTGAGACAAAACCACTCTGAACACATAGTAAATATGTCCTCCCTAGTGCCCCTAAAATGGAATCTAATGTTAACTTCAGTTAAAAAAAAAAAAAACCAAAAAAAACACAACACCCACACACACAAAAAAAGCAAACCTCTGGAGAGTAGAGGGAAACCAGAGGGTTATTTCATTTTAAAATAAATCAGTGTCCTGAGGCTTTCAGATTTTTGCTACTGTTTTTGTCCATTCATTTGTGCATTACAATTTTAAGGATTATCTCGTTAATGCTAGAAGTGCAAAAACCAAAAAGCAAATATAGAGCTGAAACAACACAGATGTTGTGGCTTAACAACTTACCATGCTTCAGCTAAGCCCATGTAATAGTCAAACATGCAAAGCAACGCATTCCCTCACACTTGTAACTCAAAGTCATGAACTCTTACAAGCTCAGTAATTATGTTTTCATTCTTGCAACTCAATTCCATATTACATACTTCAAAATATTTCCTCACCCCTAGCCCTTTTTACTCTAATGGATTTCAATTCCATGCACGTGAAATCTCTACAAATTCAGTACTCTAAAATCCTGAAAAAAGCAGTCAGAAATACCCAATTCTTACTAGATCAGTAGTTTACAAAGTCATTACCATTCCTACATGACTTCACATGGCATAACCATATCACCTGTCAGATAATAAAACTCTAGACAAACGACGGAGGGTGGAAAAAAAGGAATACCGCTATCTACAAGCTACAGCTGGGCTTGGACAAATTTGGTACTTAATCTTCCTATTTTTACTCAGGTAGAAGCCTCTCTAATGCTAGGGCTCTGAGAACAACCCCTGCACATCCTGAGTACTATATGCAAAGGGGTTTTATCTGTAGTAGGGCACTTAAAAGACAAGTTCTAAGGGCTATATTCCTTTTAAACAACATCAGTTCTTTACAGAACTAGGGCCTGAATTAGTGTTCTACCATATTCACCTCTTTTATACTCATCCTTAATCTACGTATTTCAGATATCCTGACAATGAAACTAATGGTGCTACCATCTCTAGAAACAGTACAGGGGGGTATTTTTAATGTCACTTGAATTCTTTACAAGCTCTATTAATAATTCTTTACATGCTCTATTAATTAATAATTTTTGTGACTGACAATGGGAAAACCTTCACTTCTGTCTGGATGAAAACAATCATGAATCAAAAACCATCCCACTGACCTCCAACCGTTTGATGATCTCTCGTAAAGAAAGACTGTTCTCATTTCCTCCAATGAAGGTGGTTGTAGGCAGCTGAAAGACTTTGTCCAAATCAGATTCATGCAAACCGTAAAACCCTACAACAGGTACATTATCAATTTGTAAAGCAGGGCAGGAGATAAAAAGGAAAGCAGCACTGGTTTTCAAACCACCACGAATTATGTTTAATAAAGCAAGATTAAGAAAGAAGGTATCAAATTAAGAATTGAAAGTGTGAATATTTTGGAAGCATCCATTAGTACAATGCAGTTTAGTCTAGATTTCAAAAAGAAATGTTTTATTAAATATTGTTTTATTAGAATTATCAAACCAATTTTTCTTAAATGCTCAGGTAGAACAACTGAAATTAAAATCATCCAGACCTTTTTATATTTTAGCATATTACCATATATGCCATCAATTCTCCATATTACATTTTGCACTTCACTGTTTAGTAAAATAACTAACTGTAATGACTGTGATTTCTTCCTTGCTCTGTCACGAGCCACAAACACAAAAGAACCAGTTTTCACAGGCAGAACCAGTTGGTTGGAAGCATACTACATTAATTCATACAACATTAATAGATAGACTAAGAGAAAACACAGAACATGTTCAATGTAACACTGGGCAAACACTCCAGTAGAGCTTACGAGGTACCTCTAGTCACTCTCCTTCTCTTTATAGGGAAGTTAGTTTGAAATAGCCATGTAATGATCTGTACAGCTCTACTTCCCAATCAGCAACCCCTTATAAACCAGCCAGATTTCCATACCCCCACCAAATAAAACAGGAGCTTGAAGTATATCATCCCATTTTGATTTAGGCGTATCTAAACTTGTTCTGGACGAGAATATGGTTTTAAAAGAATATTTAACTAAACTATTACACAGTTTCAAAAGCCAAAACACACAACAGACAAGACTGAAAGACTGGTACCAACGCAATTCAAAGGATTTGTGTGTTGAAGTTTAATCTATACCTGTTACATGAAGAAAGGAAAAATAGCTTCTTATAATCCTATAAGATGTACAAATGTATAAAGATTATAATACAGATAACAATTTTCTGTATATAGAAGTTTCTATAACCATATTAGGTTTGTGTGCACATGTAAAAATATTTAAAAAAAAAACAGCTTCTCTATTTTCAATTTTAAACTCTCTGTTGTGGTTCCGGGTAAGCTGCAGGCATCCACTTGAACACTGATATGACAGCCTGCACATAACTCTTAAATCAATATAGAATAGTGCTCCGCATTCCCTGTTAAAGAAGCAATTTAAAGATGAACTAATAATGGAACTTAGCATTTAGGGCTGAAGTTATGCAATAGGGCTGCGTGGACACCATTTTATCTATACAGCATTATCAGTTACACCACATTTTGTGTTTTAAAAATAATATATTTTAAAATAATATTTTGAAATACTAGTTTTGGTTTTAATACTAGTTTTATTAAAATATTAAAATGTCTAACGTGGAGTGACTAAAAATGTGTTTGTGTACCACTGTTTCTCCTTTTTGGTACCCTAACAGTTTTTTCCAGCACCAAAGTAATTCTGGTTTTCTAAAATGCTACCAAACCCCCCAGATTTTAAAAAATGGAGAAAAGGTAGGGACACAGGGGATGACAGGAGCTTTAGCGTTACTTGAAATAAAGCACTGGTAGCATTATTTTTTTTCCCCTTCGCTGGCTTCCTCTCAGACTTCACAGGCTCTTCATGTTCTGTCATGCAAAAACCAGAACACATCCAGGAGTGATCTGGGCACATGCAGAACATCTGTGCTTTGTACTGCAGCAATGCATAGTTACTGAAGCATCACCTCATGTTTAAAGAGATAGTCTTCTTGAGATCCAAGAATTCCTGGAAGCAATTCTGTAACTTGACTTATGCAGCTGGTACACCTGTAACTAGCTGCATTTTTAGAAGCAACCCCTAGAATAAACTTCCGACCAGAAGGTTTCTCA
This sequence comes from Eurypyga helias, assembly GCF_000690775.1. NCBI lineage: Eukaryota > Metazoa > Chordata > Aves > Eurypygiformes > Eurypygidae > Eurypyga > Eurypyga helias. The sequence goes on from NW_010261561.1 coordinate 86,291, forward strand.
AAAAAGAAACCAAAGATAGCACCAAAATTGCACAGAAAAAACAACACTGAAATACTTTCTGTACTACCAGAGACCTTTCATAAGTTTCTTGCCTGGAACATCCAAGCACAGGCAACATCTGAAATCCTCCTCTTTTTTGTTGTGCCAAGACCAGGTTAGAAAGCTTTGTTTCCCCTCAGAAGCTGAAATATCACCTCAGTTACACTCTCAGGCACATCCCCCCATCTCATTCAGAGGTCTAGCATATTTTTCCTATGCTCAAGAGGGCTTCAGTATGATGATGCTCTCTGACCAATCACAACACCTTGTACTAAAATATCTGTAGAGCTTTAAGAAATTTGTACTGACATGCTAGCAATCACCCGTGCTCCAAACAAATTATATTTACTCGGTAAATGTCCAGTGTATTTTCCAGTAGGCACTTTGCTCTAATTAAAGTTGACAAACTTCAAAGAGAATCCCTGATTTGTGTAAGCACCTCTATTTACAGTCTTAAGCACTCCACTGCCTTTATATGATCAAGGGTCAGAACTGCTTCTTTCGCTACCACCAGAAACAGAAAACACAGCTGCAAAGAGGCAGGAGATGTATTTACTGTAAGATTAAGTGGAATGTGTTTTACCTACTACTTGCACTATGTTTTATGTCTGCTCCAAAAACCTTTCCTACATATCAAAGAAAAATTGATTCAGTGTCTTTATCATGTAGAAAACCACCTTTAAAACATACCAGGTAGATTGAAGAGTAGAGAAAGATCAAACAGACAATTTTTATTCAAGCAGAGAGGAGCAAAGAAATTGGTATGTGCAATTTCCCAAAAAGGCATGCTCTCTTAGCAACCAGAACAACTTCAGCAAAAGCAAACCCTAGTGTATTACACACTCTTCCCGCAGCAAACTAAAATGATCACCACTGAATTACACACACAAGTCATGAATTCGACACTTCTCTGTTTTCTTCTGATAACATCAGACTTCAAGTTATACAGAAGTAAGTATCAGAGGCTAGAATCCAAATCTGACATGAAATTTACCTAAATTCCTCCAGCCAGTGTTTTGTTTATTGCTTGTGTTTCCTATTGACTAGTCTTCAGATATTCCCAGTCAAAACAAGTATCAAGCATAATGGTATAAATGTAATTTAGACTACCAGAATCTTAGCCTAATGTATTGATTAGTATTAATTTCTGGTGTGGTTCTAAACCGTAAGATTTGTGTTTTTATGAAGTCTTTATAATCATCATTCATTGGAAGGTGAATTCACAGGAACCTCAACTGTGATCTCAGAGCAGAAATTCCACTGTCCTGAAATTTGAGCCTCCTTAAGAAGCTCAAAGAAACTATTTCATGATACCAGCATGCAGAAAAAGTAGAAGCTTCCCTGAAATGTCTTATTAAATCACCTCAGCCCAATGAGACGAAAGACAAATGACCACTGCAAATAACAAGGCACACAGTGTACACACCAAGTTTATCGATTGTAGTGATTAAGTCAGATGGAACAAACGAATCCAAGTCTGCATCCAGAATTCCAAGGGGATCCAGCTGTGCCACATGATGGCCACGGATCTGAAAAAGGAGCAAAGTGAGAGAAAAATGAAATCACATTGACAAAAGTCAGACAAAGGGAAGAAGTCACTGGTATCTCTCCACAGAATCTGGATATCACGGATATCAGCCATGAAGTCAAATAAGCAAGCATCACTAATGTCACAAGAGGGTCACATTTCACAAGTTTTCCCATAAGAACAGGAAATAAGCATTATATCTCTGGATATGTATACTATCTCTATTAAAAACTGCTGAATACATATTAGAACATAACCTTTATTTTGTCTGACATACAATTTAGAATTCAGCATAATTCCAGTTTAAGGAAACTACTAAAGATTGTACTCTCAATCTCTGAGTAAAATTATCAAAAACTATGACTAATATATAGATTCTATCATTTGCTAACAAAAAGGGCTTCTATAGGTATATAGGGGATAAAAGGAAGATCAGGCAAAATGTGGGGCCCCTGCGGAAGGAAACGGGAGAGCTGGTGTCCCAGGATATGGAGAAGGCCAAGGTACTCAATGCTTTTTTTGCCTCGGTCTTCACTGGCAATGACACAAACCATACCCCCAAAGTCACAGAAGGCAAAGGGCAGGGACTGGGAGAATGGAGAGCCACCCATGGTTAGAGAGAATCAGATTCAGGAGCACCTAAGGAACCTGAAGGTACACAAGTCCATGGGACCTAATGAAATACATCTGCAGGTCCTGAAAGAACTGGCAGATGAGGTTGTGAAACCTCTATCCATCATATTTGAGAAGTCGTGGCAGACTGGTGAAGTTCCCGCTGACTGGAAAAGGGGAAACATAACACCCATCTTTAAAAAGGAAAAAAAGGAGGATCCAGGGAACTACAGGCCACTCAGTCTCACCTCTGTGCCTGGCAAGATCATGGAGCAGATCCTCCTGGAAACCATGCTGAGGCACATGGAGAATGACGAGGTGATAGGTGACAGCCAGCATGGCTTCACCGAGGGCAGATCATGCCTGACGAATATGGTGGCTTGGCTTCTACGGTCACAACCTTGGTGGACAGAGGGTGGGCAACCAGTGTCATGTACCTGGGCTTGTGCAAAGCATTTG
>NW_010261562.1:0-938 GCF_000690775.1 Eurypyga helias
CACCTCCCTGCAGGCCCCAAGCAGGGCCAGGAGCAGAGAGGCCTTCCTGGGGTTGGTCGGGGAGACCTGATGCTTTCTCCTTCCCCCCGAAGGAAGGAAAAAGGCACCAGGCAGAGCACTCCATCCCTCTCCCAGGGCCTGGGAAACCTTCGCTGTCCTTGTCATGCATCCTGCGGTCGTCTTGTTCACTACAGGGTGGTCCCGTTGCTTTCCCGAGGCTTTTCCCTGGTTGTCTTTTTGCAGAGCGCAGTTTCTGCCCGTGCTTCAGCCATGGAGGGAACTGCTCTTAGCTGATGTCTGCTCCTCAAAATTCCCTGCCTTTGCCGCGGCTCTCATAACGAGGCTTTTCAGCCCAGAGCAGACAAGCTCCTTGACCCCGAGGAAGTGAACTTGTGCTTGGCTGCGCTGCTGTGCGCGTCGTCTGGGGGCAGGTCCCCCCCCGCCCCAAATCCCCCCTGCCACACCCGGGGTGCCACGGACTCATCCTGCACCGGCGCTTGTCACCCCCGCCTACTGCCAGCCCCTTTCCCCATTTCATTGCCGATAGCCTTGAGTGGGCGTCAGACGCACCTCCCCGTGCCGAGCGGGGCTGCGAGCGCAGGGACGCCCACGGCTTCGGGGGCTGAGATCCAGCAGCCGCTGGAGCCCCGCCCGCCGGCTGGCAGCAGAGGGATCCAGCCCCAGTTCCTTGGCCCATCCCGCACGGCAGCCCCGAGGGATGGCTCAGGGTGCCCAGGGGGCTGAGGGCACGCTCGGGTCCAGCTGGCAGTGGCACCAAGCAGCTCTTGGGGCGGCCATTTGTCACTAAGGCTGCTCCCACGCGCCACAGGCGTTTGGTGTCGAGGCAGTAAAGAGTCACAAAGCTGCTGTATGGCACTGGGGCCGCATCGGAAGGCACCACGCTGTAAAAACAGGAGGGACAAATCCATGGAGGCAGG
>NW_010261562.1:1064-2468 GCF_000690775.1 Eurypyga helias
GCAGCCAGCAGCACCCCGCAGCCATCCCGTTCCCCAAGTCCTGCCCAGCCTGGGTGAGCAAGGGGTCAGGGAGCTTTGACATGGGGGTGCAGAATAGACGCCTTGTCCCCAGCACCAGTCACCATCCTCTCCGCCACCTCAGTTCCCATAAACTTGCCAAGTGGAAGCAGGAGAAACACCGCGTGCCATCGCCCAACACACCCGCTTTTCCCGCCTGGACAATTCTGACCACAAATGGAGCCAAATTGAATTACAAATCATTTTCCAGGGTGAAATATAATTAAGTTACTGCTTTAAGTGAGAAAATATTATTTGGCTGCTGGCAGTGAACAGGTGTCTGCCAGGGGTGGGGGGTAAGAGGCTGAAGGTGGTGCTGGGCTGAGCCGTGGCTGCGGGTGTCCTCCAGTGCACCCGCCTTGGTGGTGGGTGCCGATGGGACGTCCCCAGGCCAGGCAGATGCTGATGGGGCCTCTCCGGGCTGTGCTGGTGCTGCCAGAGCATCCCTGGACCACACTGGTGCCACCGGAGTGCCCCTGGGCCACATCAGCGCTGCAGGGATGTCCTTGGGCTGTGCCAGTGACACTGGGTCACATTGACAGGGCATCCCAGAGCTGTGGGGGCCACTGGAGCATCCCAGGGCTGTGGGTTGGGCCATCACCGTGACAACAGGCCCCCTCACAGCATCATGGAGGAGGGCAGCATGTTGCCATGGCAACCAGGAGCATCTCAGGGGTCTCAGCCCTGTCTTTCAGCTGGGGTGATGGCGTGGCTTTGCATGCTGCTTTGTGGGAAACCCCTTGTTCCCAGGGCTGCTCCAGAATCTGCGGGCAGCATCTGGGGCACAGAGCAGCCGAGGGACCTGGGTGGACGCTCACCTCCATGGGAGGTTTAAACCTGCTTTCTGCTTCCTGCAAGAGCCATGACATTTTGTGCTTTATTAAATGCACTGTGCCAAAAAAACCTGCCCCGCACAGGGGGGCTCAGCTCTGCCTTTAATCCAGGTGGGGTGTCATGGGAAGAGGTGATGCACCACGGCTCTGGGGCTCGTGCCAGGTTTTGGAAACAAAGGTATTTCTGGGTAAGGTGGACATTCATCCAATTCATCCCAGCGGCAGAGGGGAAGGCTTGCTGGGCTGCCCGCGGATCCAGGGCTGGTGGGACGGCAGGAGCTACACCACCACCTTCGCCACCTCCAGGGGGAACAGGCTGCTTTTGTGTGGTGAAACCGCACTCCCTACGCAGTGAGAGCCCCAGCAGCAGGAGGGGTGTCCCAACGGTGCCCAGCTCCAGCACACTCCCCGCCGGGAGCCGTCATAGAATCACAGAACAGTTTGGGTTGGAAGGGACCTTAAAGACCATCCAGTTCCAACCCCCCTGCCACGGGCAGGGACACCTTCCACTAGA
>NW_010261562.1:2742-4790 GCF_000690775.1 Eurypyga helias
CCCGTCTGGCGGGGGTGCCCCCCCGCCCCGCCCCAGCCTCCATCACCAGTGAGGCAGAGGGGCCCCAGGCAGCCCCCACGGCCAACCTGGCGGGAGGGTGGGGTGGCCTGCTGTGGCCCCCTGGCCTGGCCATCCTCCTGCCAGGCCCTGGTGCACTGCAGGCACAGCTGGGGCGTGGGGGCGGGCAGCAGGGGTCCCAGAGTATTCCCATTCCAGTGCTCCAGCCCCACACCCCAACAGAGGCTTCCCGAGCTGGTGTTGGGACACGTATCCTTCCAGGCAGGGACAAGGACCGTGTGCCCCCACGCTCCCCCAACAGCCTGTCATGGAAGCGCATTTGATGACATTATTAAATGATTCAGTGCATTTTCTGCCTCTTAAAGTACTTAATATATGTGCCTGTGTGATTCATTATTATTATTATCTAATAAAAGATTATCTGACTCACTTTCATGTTTCTTCCAATTACAAATTGAAATTGTTCCCACTATGACCTTGCAGCTGCTAGATTTCTAAAATTAGCCATAATGATGCATTTTACTAAGATAATTAATTAGCTAAACTGAGAAAATTGAGTAGTAGAACTGCTTCACATGCTGCTAATTATCTTTTATTATGTCATCTTTACATGCAAATAAAGAAATATTGTGATTATTTTAAACACTGTTTTCATTAGCTAATATACTTGTTAGCATAGCAATGGCTCGGTTCTTCTTCGGCAGCAAGAGCCCTTGGGGACTCTGCTGCTTATTGACTGCAGGACTCTTCCTTTCTGATTAAGAAAATATAGTTATGCTCCAAATTAGGTTTATTTTGTTGATTTATTTTAACAGTGGGTGTCGGAGATGGTAGGAGAGCCAGGAGCACTGAGGGCTCTGGCTGAAGGATGGAGGGCTCCCGGGCAGAGGGAGATGGTGGGGCAGGGGTGCTCCTCTGCAGATTCCTCTTCTCCAGGGCCCTCCATGCTCAGGATGTGCCCTGTGATCCCTAGCTCCAGTCCGGCCATCCCGGAGCAGCTCCTGGTAACTTGTGGGAGGCTGGGAGCAGCTGGGTGGGTGCAGAGGGGGCACCATGCACAGTGCTGTGCGGAAACCATTCCTCACTGCTCCCGCTTTACCAGAGGTTTACTGCTCCAAGAGCCAGCTGGTCAGCAGGAGCTGGTGCAGGATCCTGAGACCCCCCTCTGGGTGCTCCCCAGCATCCTTGTGCATCAGCTGCTTTGTTTTCTGCCCCTTGTTTTATTTTGCCCCATGCTTTCTGTCACCAGTGTGCGGCTGGGGGTCCCCTCCCCATGGGCTGGGGCTAGGACCTCGGCTGAGAGCTGGGAAAACACCATCTGCCTTTGAGAAGTGGTTTTCGGCAGAAACACCACTCACCCTGAGGTTGGCAGGGTCCCACCGTGGTGCTGTCCACTGCCCGTTGCCCACTGCCCACTGTCCACTGCCCGTTGCCCACTGCCCACTGCCCGCTGCCCAGTCTCAGCACAGCCACCTGCTTGGCACACACAAACCATGGCTTGCTGCCTGGATGTGTGGCCTGTGCCAAGCCCGATGAGCCTTGTGCTCCCAGGCACAGCTACTTCAAAAACCTCTAGTCCCCTGGAGAACAGCCCTGTAGTGGCACGGGCTCCATCCTGGCAGATGTGCAGCCCTCTCCTACCCCACAGGTGACCTGACTTTGGACAGGAGCTGCGAATGAGCATCTCCTGAGGCTCCATCCAGCCTGAAGGACCTCAGCATCCCAAGCCTGAGCCTCTGAAGCTCTTCGGGGCACCACACCATCACCACAGGGCACCTGCCCAGGAGCCCAGCGTCTGCCCGGAGCCATGGTCAGAGTGACAGCAGGAGGGGCTGGTGGGGACTCCAGCGCTCCAAGTTGGACCCATCCCTGGCCACAGCCAACCCAATTAGTGTCTCTGTGATTGACATATTGAAGAGGGAAAACAAAGAAAACCAACAGTGGAGGGAGGAGTGGAATGTGAGAGAGACACCCAGGCAGACCCCAGGGATAGTGGAGAAGGAGGGGCAGGGGGGGCCGCCGGCGCCCGA
>NW_010261562.1:5163-6721 GCF_000690775.1 Eurypyga helias
CCATGGGAGGGACCACAGGCTGGAGCAGGGGCAGAGTGTGAGGATCCTCCCCTGAGGAGGAAGGAGCAGCAGAGACATTGTGTGATGGACTGACCCCAACCCCCATTCCCTGTCCCCCTGTGCTGCTGAGGTCAAGGAGGGTGAGAAACGGGGAGCAAAGCTGAGGCTGGGAAGAAGGGAGGGGTGGGGGAGGCAGGTTTTTAAGGTCTGCTGTGGTTTGTCTCTCATTGCCCTACTCTAGTTTGATTGGTAACTCATTACATTTACATTTTTCATCCCCAAGTTGAGTGTTCTGCCTGTGGCCCCAGCTGGTGAGCGATCTCTCCCTGTCCTTGTCTCAACCCACCAGCCTTCCCTTCTATTTTCTCCTCCCCATCCCAGCAGGGAGGAGCGAGAGTCCTGCATGGTGCTGAGTTGCTGTCTGGGCCTACACCACGACACTGAAGCAGCACCCCCTGGGAAAACCCTGGCAGTGCAGCCAGTGAGCACCAAGCCTGATGGGCACGAGGGCACTGCAGCCCCCACTGCCAGCAGCCCCTTGTGTGTGCGGGTCACCCATCACTACCTTCATTTCTATGTACAGCTTGAAAATTGTCTTGTTTGAAGCTCCCGTGTGCTTCAGGAGCATCTTTTTGGGCAGAGTTCAATGTGAGCCTTAGGCACAGGCAAACCCCTGCTGCTGCCACTCATGTCTGGTGGCATTGCCCGAGTCAACCAAAACAATGTGTCTAGGCTGCTGGACACCATGTTCCTGGTGAACCCCAGATAATTGTCAGTAAACCCCAGATAGCCCCATAGGGGAGGACCATGGCTCGGATGGGTGCCGGGTGCTTCTCCAGCGCCTGGGCCACCCCAGACCCAGAGTTTCTGCACTGGGGCTGAGCACAGCCCAGCGGGGTCAGCCTGAGCCCAAAGCCCCACACATGTCCCTCGCAGGGTCGCCCACATGGAGATGGTCCCTGCCCTGCTGGAATAGTGACAAGGGTGGTTTAACAAAAACACTGCAGGGAAAGCTCAGCGCATGCTGGGAGGGGGAAATGAGAGATGTGGCGCAGAATTTCCTCACCACGGTTTGGAAGTGGCCAGCTGGGTTGCAGGTCCCAGGCAGGACAGACCCTATCTCAGCCTTTGGCTGCACTCCACGAGAAGAGGGAGGGCTCAGGGAGGCACAGCCCCTGCTCCAGCTGACTGTGCTTATGGAACCACAGAATGGCCTGCGTTGGAAGGGGCCTGTAAAGGTCATCTAGCCCACCCCCCCTGCAATGAGCAGCGACATCTTCAACCGGATCAGGTTGCTCAGAGCCCCGTCCAGTCTGACCTTGAATGTTTCCAGGAATGGGGCATCTACCACCTCTCTGAGCAACCTGTGCCAGGGTTCCACCACTGTCATCGTAAAAATGTCTTGGCTCCACAGGTCCATGTCCTTCTTATGGTGAGGGGCCCAGAGCTGGATGCAGAACTGAGGGGCTCTCACCAGAGCAGAGCAGAGGGGCAGAATTCCCCCCCCCCTTCACCCTGCTGGCCATGGTGCCTCTGATCCAGCTCAGGATACAGGTGG
>NW_010261562.1:6742-11296 GCF_000690775.1 Eurypyga helias
TTCCCGGGGCTGCCAGCACACACTGGCCACCAGCAGCCTTTTCCCCTGGGAATACTAGATCTTTTCGTCCTCAACTTTCACATCCACCACCGCGATAGCTGGTGCTGCTGTTTCTGAAACCCCGGTGATAATTACAGGCTGGTTTGCCCTGGGGGTGGGATTAGTTATTTGGTCCAGAGCCATCACGCACATCCATCATCCCCTGCACGTTGCTGGCGAGGCTGGGGACATCAGTGACGCAGGGATATTCTGCTGTGGTCGTTTGCAACCCACTGTCCTGTCTTTATCCTGCAGAAGCCTGTTGCAGCAAAACGGTGCTGAGCTTTGTCCTGGTGCCAGCACAGATCCCGGCAGAGCAGCAGCTCCCTTTCCCAGGGAGAATGGCGTCAGGTTGTTAGGAGTTCATGTCAGACCAGCCCCACTATCACTCTGAAAATAAATTTCTTTGTAATTTTGTGTAATTAAGTAGTAATTCACTTTCCAGGCAGTTGCTTAGCTGTTCAAATGCTGAGCGATATTTATGGGTGTTGACTGCCGTGAGAGGAGAGGCCAGGGAGGAGCACTGCTGGCTGCCACGCTGGGGTCTCCTGCCGCGCAGACGGTGGGGACAGGGCGGCAGAGGGGACGTGGAGCGGTGCTGGCGCCAGGCAGCCCCAGGGCCCTGGAGATGGCAACTGGTGGGTCTCCTGGGGAGCTGCTCCCTGCTGACACCCCCTTGCCGCATGTCATCCCATGCTTAGCAAAGATCCACTCACCGATGGATGTAGACACATCTGCTTGCGATGAATCTCTCCCTCTCCAGGAGACAGCAGAGACCCCGCACGGCCAGGAGACTGTCGCTGGTTTTGGGGGAGCTGCACAGCTGCAGGAGCCAGGGTTACCCAGGACCAGAGGGACAGGGAACACAGAGTCACCTTTGGCGAGCAGGGGGCGGAGTGATGGGACACTGCAGAGATGCTGGGGAGCACAGCCAGCTCCCTGCATGGTGTCGCATGGCATCCTCCTGCCTGCACTGTAACCTTGGTCTGAGGTTTGGATCTCTTCCCCCTTCAGGGTCCCTCAGGCTGAAAGGGCACCAGGGGTTCCCCAGAGCACATTTGCACCCCCAGACCCTGCCTCCCGCTCCCTTGGAGTTTGCCCTTGTCAGAAACTTGCTGGAGGTGGCTGCTCCTCATGCCCCTATTCCTTCCCATCTGCCTGACCAGTCCTGCCGGAAACCCACACTATGGCCCAAAAAATATGTGTCTGAAGTTTTTCTTGTTTGTTTTTGCCTTGCCCCATCCCTGTTCTCTTCCTCCTCTGAAACTTGGGTGCTTTGCACCCAAATAAATCCTGTCCTCCCACCCTCCCACCCATGGGACGGTGCTGTCAGTGACACCACTGCATGACTGTCCCCCTGGGAGAAGCCCTCTGACAGGGACAAACCAGGACAAGTGAGGCCCTTCCTTCATGCCAGCGCTGGACCTGGTAACAAACCGGTGCTGACTGACACCCTTGTGACTCTGGGTTTTGTTCTCTTCCACGCCTGGTGCCTAAGACACCCCCAGCGTGGTGATGCCTCCACCATGGCCATGCCCTCAGTGTGGCCGTGCCCCCAGTGTGGCCATGCCCTCAGCATGGCCCTGCTCGTGTGCTCCCAGCAGAGTGTCAGTATGGGGCTGGGGGTGCTTGCTTTTCCACGTCTCCCACTGCAGACCCGTGTCTGGCAAGGGGAGATGCCTCGGCCCCTCAGCAGGCGTGTTGGGCAGAGGTGACGGCCCGGCCGCTCGCTGACTTGGTTTCCCCATCAGTAACACCGCAGGTGGTCCAGGGCCATGCCAGGCACCCGCACTGAGCTGCACAGTGCCAGGGAGCTGTGGGGTGCCTGAGGTGTCTTGGGTGCCATTCCAGGCCCACTGGGTACCACACTGGGCTGGGCTTTGGTGACTGCAGGTGCCAAACCAGCCCCTTGCCCAGCACTGTTGAAAGGCAGCATTTAGGCAGGGGAGGGGCACACGGTGGGGGATTTACAGCTCTGCCCATGTGGAGAACTGGAAATATTCAGTGCCATTCACTTCTAGCAAGTAATTGTGCTGATTCACCAGGGTTTGTAACAAAACTATAAGGAATCAGATTGTGTTAATTCTGTAAGAATTGCTATGACATCTGCAAAAGGAGTAAATAATTTCATTGCATCAAAGAAAATGAAAATTACCTTTGCTTTCAGAGAGGAAACTTCCCCATCACACAGCATTCAGCTCCAGCACAGCATTGCTGCCCAAAAGTGAGACCTTACAAAATTCCCTTATTTTCTTTCCTGGTTTGTCTTCAGCAGAGACCCTGGCTCAGAGGATCGTGGGATGACTACTGGGACCTCTGGAGGTCTCCAGCACCAGCCTGAGCCTCTCTTGTCCCAGCATTCTCACATTGTACTTTGTGTCCCCACACGGCACAGCAAAGAACCCGGCTCTTTCTCCACTCCTGCAGCCCTGGGTGCTGCTGGTCCCCTGCGGCCAGGCCACCCTCTGGCCTCACATCTGGTTTGGCTTCCCCCTGGAAAGGTGTGGAACAGCCTGGCCCAGGGTGGTGCTTGGGGGACTGGGTTCCTCTCCCAGAGGCCAGCGTGTCCCAACGGCTTTTTGCTTCTCTGCAAGGTGCTGCAACACGTGGGAGGTGCAGTCATCAGGGGCTCCCTGTGGTGGGATGGAACTGGGAGGGCTGTTGGCACATCCCACTCCTGCTGCCCAGTTCCGCTGCCCACAGAGCTGAGCCCCATCCCTCGCCTCAGCTGCTCCAGCCAAGCGGCTCCCAGAAGCTGCTCCGCTCACCCATGGCCAGCCCAGGGATGTCCAGCACTGGCGTGGTGCCAGGCACCCCCAGGACCCCAGCAAAGGTGTCCCCATCTGCTGCCTGCCTGGCAGCTGGGCTCATCTTCCCGAATCCAGCAAACAATCGTACAGCTGCAGCGGGAGGATGAGTGCTCTTCGCAGTTGCATTGATGGCTCTTTAATGAGCTAATTTTCCTTCACACTAATGATTTCCCTGGGCTCTGCTGCAAGATGGCTTGCCTCTGGGTAGTGAAGGCTTGGGCACCCTGCCTCAAACCCACAGGACACACTGGCACAGTGTGGGCAGGGGCATCCCACTGCTCAGGGCTGCTCCGAGCAGGGCTGCAGGGCTTGCTTTTCCAAATTGGTGTTGACAATGAAGCACAAATCTCCAGGAGAGGGCTCACGCCCCAGGGAAGCGTGTCCAGAGCTTGAACTTGCACTAGATACCTAAAACATCCAAATATTCCCTTGCAGATGGAGCCAGCCAAACCTGGCTCTTCCTGGCCCTGGTGTTGTGCTGGGAGATTGCTGCAGATCAAGGTAGATGCTCCCATCACACACATACACGCACACGCGTGCACATGTGTATGCACATGCACACACGCACAGCCCTTTCTTGCACCATTACCGATGCTGCAGCCAGCACAGAGGGCCCTGGAGGTCTCATCCCTCCTGCTGACCCCTCACTGTGATGCCTGCATGGGGACAGGCAGTCCCAGGTCCCCAGGGAGTGACACCCTGCCCGACAGCTGCCTCCAGCAGCGATGGGGCTGCTTCACGGAGCCAGATGCTGCTCAGAGCTTCCTTGGGTGCTTGTTTCTCACCATCCTTCTTTCCTTCCCAGCCACCCTCACTCCCTCTCCTTGTCCCCAGGACGAGAGAAGAAGGGGTGCTGGCCTCGCCAGCCCCAGCGCTGCCCATCCACCCCAGGGCTGGCCCAGCACCGAGTGGCACACGGGTGGGTTTGCAGCCCCATGTCTGCAGCTTGAAAGCGCCACAGGTGACCCGGGAGGTGGCATTTCCAGCACAGCCCTTGGCCACAGAGGAGGACAGAGGGGCAGCCCACTGCACGCCTGCCCCGCTGGGGAGTTCGGGAGGCACAAACAAAAGGAGCTGGAAGTCTTAATACGTGATCAAGATTATGATTTAATTGGCATAACAAAGGCTCTTGGTGGGCTCAGCCACATGACTGGAATATTAATATGGAAGGATGCAGCTTGTTCTGGAAAGACAGGCAGGGGATTAAGGAGGAATGTGTTGCTTTGTATATTAAGGCTGAATACATCTGGATGGCAATCCGAGGATAACCTGGCTGCCATCCTGCCGTGGCTGATGCACTGGACAGCGAGTGGCTTTGTCAGGCTCACCCAGAGCCTTGGACATCATGGTGATGGAGAATGTCCCTACCCAAGCGGCTGGTGTGGAATCAAGACAGACTGTCCAGCAAACACTCCCAAGGCACTGAAAGTGATTTTTTTTTTCCCAGAAAAGGGAGACTAGAAGAGGAAGGCTCTGTCTTTGCTTCTAACCTCCAGGGAGTGGATGCAGAGGGTGGGGGGAAATAAGTGGGATGAATGTGGCTGAGACATGGAGGAGCTCCTTGTCTTGCAGTGGGAAAGGGCCATATCTTGGGACTGAGAAAAGGGACCTCCCGGGATGCGTGGTGCAACACGCTGCTCTGAGCAGGGCCAGGGTGCTCAGGGGTTTGTTCAAATATCTGCACAAACCTCTGTGAGCCCTGGGC
>NW_010261562.1:11355-13019 GCF_000690775.1 Eurypyga helias
TTGGGTCTTGTCCTGCCCTTGTGCACCCCAGTGTCCCATGATTCAGCCTCTCTTACCGCTCTGTTACAGGCCATTTCTGAAGTCCGCATGTCACCAGCCTGGCTGCAAAGAGACTGCAAGAGGCCATGCCAGAGGCCATGCCAAAGGCCATGGCAAGATGGAGAGCATCCTGTGGGCTCTCTAAACTACAAGCTTTGTACCATCAGGCTGGGAAGCTGCCAGGTTTGAATGTAAATGCATCAGCTGGCAATGCAAAATCAAAAAGTCCAAAGGGAAAAGAGAAAGGATTCAGCGAGCAAGGCAAATGAGAGCATGTGGGGAGGAAGGGGACAGGCAAAGCTGGGGCTCATGCTGTGGGATGGGAAGGGGAAGCCCTTGATGGGTATACCGCAGTGCCGGGGCATTCACTGCCTCGGTGCATCAACCTGGATCAGCTGGGGTGTGCAATCAGGGCAATGGCTGTGCCAGAACAGGGCTGGGGAGCTTGGAGAGAGTGGTGCAGGTAGGCCAGGCCTGGCAGCCCTCTCCGTGGATGCAGGCAGAGCTGGCAGCAGGAGAGCCCGAAGCAGGAGGGGTGGAGCTGAAATCAGGGAGGCTGGGGCAGCAGAAGGGCAATGGTGTGCAACTCTAAAAAAAAGAAAACCAGAGAGTGCTTAGCGCAACTTCGGTCCCCTGGGAAACACCAGGACAAGCAGCAATGCCATCCCAGCACCCCGCAGGACAACATGCAGAGGAGCAGCCACCGATGCTGACTTCTCATGGGTAAACCATGGCAAACCCAATCTGATTTTCTCCTTTGACTGTGGGAAACACAGTGTGTGTATCTTGATGTTTGTAAGGATTTTGACACAGGTTCATAGGAGAAGCTCAGAAGCAAGTTGCAGATCATATTCAGTCTAACCCTGCTATAAAATGAGTGCTGGTCCCAGCTAGGATAACCACCTCTGGGGAGGCATGCCTCTCTCCCATGCCAGCAGGATTGAAATACTCCTTAGGTCAGTTGAGGATGGCTGTCTGAACTGTGTGTCCCCACACTGCTGTGGGGAGAAAGCTGGGAACACAGCTGCGGTATCAGAAGCTGGGACAGACGTTGAATTGGTGCAAGCACTGCCCAGCACCAGCTAAAAAGACACCTTATCGGTACTATTGCCAGGGCAAATACAAAACAGCCTCACACCAGTCACTGTGAAGAAAATTGACTCTGTCCTGACTAAAACCAGCATACCCTGTCAGATGCATATCAGCACACAGTTCTGGTTTTACTGCATCCTTTTTCTCTAGAAGCAAATTTCAAGACAGATTGCTCATGCTGCTAAAGCCTGAACAAAACTCCCGGGGTTATTGCCCTGGAGTCAGGGGTGTGAATGGACCCTGTTTTGGCTGCAGTGAGGGGCTGCAGCCAGTCTGGGGTGCTGCACCTGTCAGTCAGGACAGCTCGGGCATCCTCAACATCCTCTCCCCATATACACCGCAAGTGCAACTGGAGAGTGCCAATCTGTCACTGCAGGCTGGAGTGTGACAGGCCTGTGGGGCTGCTCAGCCTCTGCTCTTCTTCTGCCTCCAATGGTTCAGACATTGAAAGAAGACTGAACACGAGCGATGGGGTTTGCACGTGTGTGCCACAACATGGAGAAGGCCGGGCACTCAATGCTTTTTTTGCCTCG
>NW_010261563.1:0-13015 GCF_000690775.1 Eurypyga helias
GGGATGCTGTCAGAGGTCTGGCCAACGGGTCGCTCCCCACCTCTTCCCAGGGACAGCATTAACGGTACCATCGCACGACCAACCTGCTCAGACTTTGCTTTAGGGCCACGGAGTCCTGGGAACAGAACAAACAAACCCAAATCTTCAGCCACGAGGATGTGGATATCGGTTAAAATAAATACAAGGGGTTTCTTGCCAGTATGTGTGTGACAGAAGGAGTTAAAGGGGGCTTTTTGTTGTTGCTCTCGTTACGGAGAGGTTTAACGTCATCGCAAGAGACATGTTTCAAATTAGTGCGCGCTGTGAACCCTGTCCCGCAGCACCTGGTCGTCTGGTGTGAGCCCAGGCCCAAAGTGGGGTCCCCGGGGGGGTCTCAGCTGCAGCCATCGCTCCTGTCAGCAGAGAGAGGAGCCCCTGGCCTCCAGCTCATCGATTGGGAGGCCAGAAGGGACCCTTACATCATTTAGTCTGATCTCAGACAGGAGCGAGGTGCTGGCTGTGAAAGAAAAAGCACATTGCCGGGGAGGGAACCTCTGCACCGAAACACAGCATTTCTTTGCAACATTGTCAGCCTTGACCGACAGACTCTTCCACCAAGAAGTGAGATTAGTGACAGGGGCTCTCTGCATGAATCGCTTACACAGAGATGCATGGATCATAAGTAGAAGCTTCAGAGCTTATAAATACAGTGACTGGAAGTGTATTTTACATGGCAACTGATCCAGATTTCCATTGTTCCTCCCGCTTCTCATAAGCAGGGCTGCTAGCAGAAATGGACTATTTTCTACTAAGAAAGAGTTTACTGAAAAAAAGAGTTAAGAGGTAAAAAAAGAAAGAAAAATAATATGTTTTGTTCAAAGTCGTCATCAGAGAAATTGTAAATAATTGACATTTCGGATAAGCATAATTTTCTCTCCTTCCCATTCCTTTCTCTTTAATCTCTATTTTTCTATTTCTGATGACAAAGTGTAAAAGAAACAAAGAGAAAATGTAGGTGATTATTTAGCAGAGAAAGTTAGGATGCTGACTGCCCCGAGCTCAATTATTCTCTTGCTTAGTTTTTTTTCAAAAGTAACCCTTCAATATACATAGAAAAACCCCTATTTTCTGTAGACATAAACCTGCCCCAGCACTCACACCCATATGGCGGGGCCAGATCCGTCTTACTGCACTTTGATGTTCAGTCTTGTCTCCACTTCTAATTTTATGGGTTTGGCCACCCACTGTTTTACTTAAGCCTGGTACTTTTTTAGAGTACCAGTAGTGTCCAAAAATGGAGCCACCTCTTGGCATGGCATGGGAAAGGAGCATCACAGGGGTGCCAGGCTGTTCCGGGATGTTACACCAAGAGACCAGAAGGGTGAATCGCCTCCCCAGCTCCGTGCATCCATCAGCCTGCTACACCATCTGACACAGGCCAGTGGGTCCTCCTGAGAGCCTGGGAAATGCCTACCTACTGCCTGTAGTAATGGATGTCTACCTTGCACTGTGTGGCAGGAAAAGGGACAACAGTGTTTGCGGTTAATGAAGTCCAATGCCAAGCTGCATCCCGCAGTAATTTAGTGCCTTGGAAAGCAGGGGTGTGATACCACATAAATAACTGGCCCCATGGGAGGGCAGGACACCAGGAAGGCAGGACCAGCAGGGTGGGAAGATGAGGAGGTACCTGCCAGTGCTACTGCTACTGGGGACAGCAGCAGTGCCCAGCAGAGCTTGGGGGGGGGGGGGGGGGGGGGGGGGGGGGGTGTGGGGGGGAATTTGTCACAGCTGGCTCTTAAGATAGCCTGCAGCAAGGCCCCTGGGGGGACTCTAAATCACACTGATTAAACAGTAAAGAAAATCTCACCAGTCCCCATAACCAGGCTGCTGCTTTTTAAACCTCTTTAGATAAAAATCTATTTATTGCTGTGTTGTTAGATGCTCAGAGTGACTGCGCTGACTCCAATGTGGGGGGGAATTTGTCACAGCTGGCTCTTAAGATAGCCTGCAGCAAGGCCCCTGGGGGGACTCTAAATCACACTGATTAAACAGTAAAGAAAATCTCACCAGTCCCCATAACCAGGCTGCTGCTTTTTAAACCTCTTTAGATAAAAATCTATTTATTGCTGTGTTGTTAGATGCTCAGAGTGACTGCGCTGACTCCAACGATGTTAGCAGCACAAAGTAGCTTTGGAAAAGGGTTTCAGTACAGACCAGCTCAAGCCAAATTCTAGTCTGATTTATTCCATATAAGCCTAGAGCCATTCCAGTCACCTTGGGCTTAAATTGAGAGTGCTCCCATTTATTTCAGAGGAACCACTCTCTGCCCACATTGATACAAGAGAGGCCAGAAATGCTGCTCTTGCATGTATTTGTAAGTTCCTTCTCAGCCATATGACTGTGCCAAACCAACCCCCCACCCTAAGGGAGCACCTGCAGGGCAGCTCCTGCAGGTACTCCTGGGGACAGTGGGGCAGTAGGGCACAGGGCAGGTCCCAGGGGCTGCCGAACTGCCCTGGTCCATGGAGGACACAGGAGCCAGCTGATGTGCCCCTGGGAAATAGTCACCAGGGTGTGCTCATCTGAAATGTCAGCTAGTGGGACTGACGGCAAAAATGGCCAAGACATGGCCATGTTCAGGGTATGTCTACACTGGTAGACTTAATTTTGCCCCTCCTTGCTGCTGGCCTCAGGCAGGGACAAACTGGGGGAGAGGTCCAGGCATAAATTCATTTAGAGGACTCATGCCCTCTTTTCCTCTCCTTTTTGGTGGTCCAGTGTGCCAGGGTGGTTACAGCTGCCCCTTCCCTGGCCTCCTCTGCATGTGTACACGTGTTACATGGCAGGGGAAAGAAATTTTGGTGTGTGCCCTGGGAAAACCTGGTAGAGGAAAGGCAGCTTTACCTGCCAGCACACCTCCTGGAAACCCCTCGTCTCCGCTCTCTGCTTCTGGTGTTTTGTGGGGTTTGGTTTAAGTGGTCATTTAATGTGAACCATGTGAAATTTCTGTGTTTCTGACAGTGATAGATTCTTTCAGGAGGAGAGGGGAGGACATGGGTTTGCTGTTTTCACGAAGACTCTCACCTAGTGTGGTGGAGAGGGGCAAAGAGGCTTTTAGTTCATCCGTAAGGATTGTAGAGGCAGGTTTGTAGATGTGGGGGCATTTCTGAAAGTCCCGAAGAAACAGAAGTCCAAGGTTTTAGAAATAGGTTTAGGTTTCAGCTAGTGCTGATGCTTGGCTGCTGAAGAATCTGGCCGCCTAAAAGTGTCTGCAGATGGCAAAATCATGTCCCTGTATATCTCTGAGGGAGGTAGTACTTTGAAAGGCTTTCCAAATGAGTAAAAACAAGTGATTCGCGTGCACCTATAAACCAGCAGCCCGTGGTTAGGCCATCTGAGGAAGAATGACTAAACTCTGGGTTTTCAGGTATTTTGGTGGAGTGCTTTGAGCTAATAAAGGGGTTTTGACTTCTCTGACAGTTCAAAAGGCAAATTGTTTGGTGCCAGGTTTGCTCAGCACTTTCAGTACCCTATATCCCACTGCAACATGCAGAGCAGCAGGATACTTTTTAGGGTTTCCCTCATGTTTTCCTGGTTATGGCCGAGTCTTCAGCCAGTTCTCCTTGTGTATTTCTGTGATGAAGCCCTTGTGTGGTTCAGGCAGGTGATTCCATTAAGTAAATGGCTCCCAGTGAGTGCATCTGAAATTCTGCAATCTGCAGATGCCATCCTTGCGCTATCTGCTGTGTGTCTCGGAATGAAAGCAGGTTACACGTGAGAGTAAGAAAGGATGCAATTTAACTTGTGGCAGTTAAACTGTATGATATCCTTCATGAAACAAGAAAAGATTTCTGTTAAGCGGAGGAAAACCCCTGAAGAGAGAATGTATGATGTAATTGATAGTCAGTACTGGCATAAATGCATTGAATTTCTCCCAGCTCTTGGACCACAGGGTGAAGTTAACTTGGCTTCTCTGTGCCTGCTGCAGTCTTTCAGTAAAAATTACATGTGGGGTTTTTTCCCACCAAAGTAGCAGCAACACTTGGGAATAAAGTTTTTCTCATGGCAACATTATTTGGTTCAATAAATCACATTAAAGAGACCATCCTCTCTGCGTAAATTAAAGACCAAACACAAAATCTGACAGGTATAACTCTGTCCAGGATCTGTCCCACCAACCTGACCTTGGCATTTCCCACTTGTACTGGCTTTCTAAGGCATTTCCAGAGGGAGCAGGGGTGTTTTACTGTGTATGAGACAGGAGGCTGGGAAGGGGACAGCATGCCCAGTAAAGATGCGCAGCAGCTGTGAAGAAGCACTGGGAGAGGTTGACGCAGCAGTCCTAGGGAGTTGGTGGGAGTTTCTCACGGGGCTGTTCTGGCAGTGAAGAGGACTCAGACCAGAATGAAAAAAAAGTAGACCCCATGTGGGAAATTTTATGAAAAACTCTTCTAACAAGGCATTAATTTAATTTAAAAAAGATAAAAACTGAATGCACTTTCTGTGTGGAAATAGACAGTCCCTGGACTCTGATGAAGTAACTTTTGCTTTTATCTGAAAGGTGTTCCACACGCTGGATTGATTCCCTACATCCCAGTACCTCCCACTTCCTAGATTTAGTCCTTTGCTACTGAATCACAATGGGAAACTTCTCACCCCACACAGATTTGCTTTTAATTCACCAAGAGGAGAGGCCATCACCTAGAGTCCTAGGGAAGGGAATAATTTGGAAGGACTTCTCCCCCTCCTCAGTTGGCAGCCAGTGTGCTCCTTCCACAAGTGGCAAGCACTAGAGCTGGGTGAATGAAGGAAGATCTATACCCCATCCCCGCTGCTGTGCCTGGGGCCCTGCAAGGAGGGTCCATGGACCATGTCCCTCGCCCAGAGCTAGGTCTGCTAAAGCACATAACCCAGCTGCAAAGGGCAGTGGTTTCTGCAGGGCCTGCTGTGGCTCCCCACCCTGCAGGAGTGATGCTTGGGTTCCTGCCTCAGCCTCTCCAGAGACCCTCCAGCATCACACCCAGAGCCACGTCTTGCTCCTCCTCCTATTTGGAGTGAGAGGAGAAACATCAGGTCTGGTATTTTCAATGGTGCCAAAATGAGCGTGTGCGCACATATGTAACTTGAAACATACTGCTCATTTAACCTTCACTACATGCACTTGGTAGTTGAAATTGTGGCAACTCTGCAATAACAGGAGTAACACTAACAGGAATAATTTGCTTTATACTGGTTCAGGGAGAGGAACAAACCTCTTCTTCCCCACTGTGCAGCAGTCTTTCTTTGCCCTCCTGGTGACACATTGCCCCAGGCACCGAGCATCATGCTGCCACCAGCTGTAACCCTCATCCCCAACTGGGGCTGCAGCCGGGAAGGTTCTGTTTCCCTGAGCATCCTCTGTCCAGCTGGCCCTTGGTGGGCTCAGAAATTGTTCTTGGCCCACCTCTCAGTGCCGCTTGCTGGCAGATGTTGCTCCAGATTAAGAAAGTGGTGTCTGCCCTCCCACGTGTAGCTTGTCTGGGAGTCGGCACTGAACAGTCCATGTGGGTTTAAATGGAGGTGGGATGACAGACAATACTGACAGTTTTATAAGCTGGTATGGCCAGAGTTCATGATGCAAGGTAATAAACCAGGGAGACAACAGACCTCCGCCTGGGTCAGGCTTCCCCCTCACTTCCCCCAGTGTGCAGTTATATTGCTCTGTCATCAGGCTGGGGGTTTATCCTGATCCTGCAAGCCCAGCAATGGACACACCATGCCCCCCCACCCCACCCCCATGTATTTTAAACTGGAGCTGGATGACTCTCCAAGCTGGAGTCCTGGTGGGCTCAAGCATGAGGACAACACACTACAGCATCTTAGGAGAATGACCTTTCCCCGACACACACTGAAGTCTGGGTGCCCTGCAGTGACTGCTGTGAGAGCAACATGGGCTTGGTCACGTACCGACCTTGTCGAGCAGCTGACTTCAGAAGAGCTGGTAACGAGTCAATGTTTATCAAAGAAAAAACCTGCTGCTCTGATAACAAATACAGGTACATAATAAGCAATTTCAACGTTCACTTCTTTGACTTCTGATTGTGTATTTTAAGGTATTTGTCAAAGGTAGGCATCAACAAGGGCCATGATAGTACAATTGTGGCAACAGCCATTGCATTCAGAAACCAGCCCCTCTGCAGGTATGAAGCAGTGTCACCTATTCCTGTCACACAAGCTCCCACATGCAGAGAGGCCACAGCAATAAATATACCAGTGTCAAACTGGTATAAACCAGGAGTAAATATACCAGCATCATCCCTGACATTTGAGTCCTCCCCACAGTGTGCCCACTCCTGTCCTTCACTGTTCCTAGCAGAAAGGGGTTTTCTAGTATCTCACCGCAGGGCTGCTGCAGCTCCACTGCCGCACATGCCAGCACCTTTCCCTGCAGAGAGAGCAAGCAACTTCTCCTGCTACTGCTTTACTTTTCTCTACTGATAACAACCGGGAGCACTGCTCATCTCCTCTGGGAAAGCACATTTGCTTGGGGTTACGCAGCCCAGGGCACCATGGGGGTGGTCTCAGCCAGCTCAGCTGCCCATCACCCTTCACAGTGCTGGTCCCTGACACCCTCCCAGAGCACTGGGTGCATCCAGCTCCACTTTGCATTGCATAGGCACCTGCCTTTGCTGGTTTGCACTGACTCGATGAGATCTTCTCGGTTTCTGCCCTCTAGGAAATGAGTCAGTTCCACATATCACGTCCAGCTTTGGCAGCAGCACTTGGTGCACACACAGAGACACACACTCACCTGCCCCATGACTCCCCAGCAGATGACTGAGGCCACTTTTCTAGTTCTCCCAGGAGAGAAGATCTTCAGACACAGATAGTAGGGCTTTTTTGCCTTTGTAAACTGCGTGGAGTAGTATGCTGCTAAGAACTTTCAGGAGTAAAAATTGAGAGTTAGAGGTGAAAGCTGCTGAAATTCTGATGAATTTGGGGCAAAGTTTCGATAAAAAGCAGATGGCATTTTTAGTCATTCTTTTTCCACTCAGTAAATGGGGTTAAATGTTCACAAAGTTGTCTGTAAATATACCACCCTGCTTTTCAACCATCTCAAAAAAATACTGTAGATATGACTTTAATAAGACAGGCATCGCCCAAAGGGTGGTAACCCACCCTTTATCGGCCTCGTGTCAACGCTTGGCAGCAAGGAGCCATTTCTTGCCTCTGATGCTCCTCTGCTGTGTCGCTTGTTCCCGAAATAGCCTTGTTCCCTGGCATTCGTGCTCATGTGCGGATGGCAGGTGGCCACACAGAGCCCACTGTCCCAAAGCACAGATTTGAGGGATTTGAGCTCTGTAAGAGGCAGGCAGTTCCCCCATAGATTTGCAGGAGGCAGCTTACGAACTTCTAATTGAAGCCAGCTTGGCTGCCGCCACAGGGCACCCGCTTTGCTTCTGAGACCCCAGCTGGGCTTGCTGAGAGCAGCCTCCTCTCATCTGACATTACAGAATTAGAGCATGGAGGTCTGTATCCAACACTGCTGCTCCAGGGGCCTTTTGTAGTCAGTGTGGAGAGGTGGGCACTTCTGGGAAAGGACATGGCTCCTCTTCTCCCAAAGCAGACAGCAGAAGTGGGGAAGGTACCCTACAGGCGCCCATGTCTCCCCACTGCCTGTAAAAGGAACTCAGGGTGAGCAGCCCCATGCAGACACCAGTGCTGAGGTTGCCCTACTTGGGGCAGTCATCCACCCGGGTGCCCTGGCTGGTGGCCCCAGGGCTTTGGCTAGGGTGCTGCAGCTGTGCACCTGCCCGGGCCAGTGCTGCAGTCCCTAGCCAGCTCTGCAGGACAGTGGCTGGCGAGGTGACCACTGCAGCGCTTGGAGCGCTGGTACTCCAAGGGTAATTTGGCAACATCCAGGATTTTGGAGCACTGTCTTTATCCTCTTCCCATACACACTTTATAGCAATGACTCATTTAAATGCTGAAATCCCTCACCTTTGTGAGAGCTTTGCTGGATGATGGCAACTGATAACAGACTCATTTTCATTTTCAGCCCCTCAAGACTGTTCCTCCCCGCCGGTGTTCAGCACCATCGCTCCTGTTCAGCAAAGGTTTGAGCAAGCCATGGTTGCCTTCAGCCAGGTACGTACATCGTGTGCCATATACACGGTGCCTGCATGCAGCCAGGTACGTACATTGTGTGCCATATACACGGTGCCTGCACAGATGTTTAATGCCCAGGAGTGAGGCGGTATACCTCGGCTTATCACATATCACGCAGTGCCGCTGTCAGTGTCCTGTGCTAGAGGACCCCAGGTGAATTGTAGATGGAGGAGTCTGGGTGTCCAGGGCAGCTGAACTGGCAGAGTTGTGGGGGCTGCTGTTGCAGAGGGGATGAAGGGGAGAGTTGGTGGGAACTGCACTTCTTGGTATTGCCCTCAACTGCTCTTCTTGCTCTCCCACCAGGCCAGTGTGAACCCAGCAGGCTCAGCCTCTTCCTCCCATCTCTCCCACCCTGGCTCCTTGTTCCTATCAGATTCTGCCTATGCTGCTGAGCAGCCTTGTTGGCAGTTTCCTGTGCAGAGCAGGGGAAGCTTCAATTCTTTTCTTTCCAGCCGCTTTTCTTTATTTTGGGTAGCAAAGCCTTTAAAACAGGCAGAAGAGTGGGCTGTGATAGCATTTACTGCCTTGATTTGCTACAGGTCACAGCTTGCCTAGCCAAACCCATGGAAAATTTCTGAAGTTAGTGGCAGTGCCTCCTTCCTTCATTAAACTGATTTCCAATAAGCAGAGGAATACTATCATTTGAACTGCAGCTACTTCAGTGCAATGCCCTGACTTTCCTTCTGTCCTCCAATAAGCCCAGTCCGATTAGACAAATGGCACTGCTAACTGGGCATGGTGGTGTTGCAAGTAGGCTTGTTATGTGTTAAAAACCACAGCCTACGGAGGAAAGGCAGGAAGGCCAGCAGTATCTTGGGTTTTCAGGTAGCCAGAGCCTGAGCCCTTGAGCATTTATTGCTTGGGGAATGGGGCAAGTTGTGCTGTGTGAGCCCTTGCTGTTACTTACTCTTCAGTTATGTGTCTCTTCAGAGCGAGCGCATTGGTTTTTTGCATTCGTTTCTTGACATGAACATCAGGAGCTGTCAGATTGTGAGAGAGGCTGAGTTTAACACATTTTCCTTTCACTGGAAACATTCCTGATTGAAGTCTGCGCAGCAACTCTGTGTGACACCTCCTGGCTTGCCATATGGTTCCATCTCGGAGCCCAGAATCATCCTACAGCCCAGGGGGACAGGTGGAACTCAAATACTGAACAAGTGCCCAGGACTCACTGCTCTGTTTTCTTTGATGATGTAATTTACTAGGTGTTACAAACGAAAAATACTATCACCATCCCCACCACCCCCACCCTGCCAAGCCCTGCAAACTCCAGGAGCCTGCAGGAAAAGGAGACTGTTGATCTCTCTATAGGAAGTAGACAGCAGCATCCGTGTGTTGGCTGGTGATAGGTGACTGGCTGGGGGGGGCAAAAAATTCCCAAGTCCCTGCCCTCTCCAGCCTCTAGCTTTGTCTTTGAGGCCTCTGTCTGTAAGAACAGACCTGGCTGAGCAAGAAAGTGGTCCCAGTGCCTCATTCCCCAGATCATGCACAATAGAGGCGCTCCCTCCCATTTCTGCAGGAGGCAGCATTTACCAAGAGCACAGTACTCTCCCGGTGCTGTAATCCATGTGGTGGCTGGTGCCATCAGCTAATTTGCAGCTGATGCCAACAGTTAATTTGCCTGTGGCCTGGGTGCATGGAGGAGGGAGGTGTGCTCTGGCCTTCTGCCCTGTTTTACTGTCCCTCCAGACAAAGCCAGTTTAAGATATCTCAGCAGGACAAGCAAAAGTCAGGTGACAGCATTGGGCTGCCCTTACAGCAGGAAGAGGGAGAGGATAAGCAGCAGAACCAGGAGAAACAGCCCCTGGGACCTGGGTTTGCACCTGAGGCAGTAAGCTGGGGCAGGGCAGGGCAGGAGCTGCTGCTCCTTCCAACAGGGCGTGCTGCTGCTGCCTCCCTTCGCCCTGGGCTGGGCCTCCACAGCCAGCCTGGCTGCGCAAGGAGTATCGCCCTCTAGGCAGCCTGGGCAGGAGACCTACGATGGTCTTCACACTCTCGACAGCTTGCTCCCCTGGCTGACTTGCGTGCTTTGCCTATCCCTCGGGCTGGTGCTAATCCCGCCGAACAGCCTGGGCAGGGCCCCAGCTGCTTCATCGGCACCTGCCTCACAGCGCTAATGGCCGCAAAGGCCTTGAATCAGCTCATCTCATGCAAGGAAGTATCATTTCCACTGAATACATTTGAATCGATGAATACACAAAACCCCTGAGGTGCAGAAGAGGCTTGTGTGAAAGTCAGGTTAAACCCAGCTTCCTTTGTGCTGCAGGCACAGTCCCTCCCCGAGACCTCCCAGCCCTGTGGCCAAGCCACTGGTAGCTTCACCCATGACATGACACCACAGAGAAAGCCTACAAAGCCTTGTGGAAAGAGCTCTGTGTTTGTGGTCGGCACAAGCTAATCAGCCTTTAAATGGAAAATGTCTTTTGTGTTCCAAAAAAACGTTGTCATCTTGGGCAACACTGCCAACTTGCTGCCTGCAGACATGGTCTAGGGCCTCTGAACCTACAGAAGCCTAAACGCGAAAGTGTCTATTACACTTAATAGCAGGAAAATTGTCACAAGTTGCAATTGTCACAAGGAACCCACCTTCATAAAGCTGTCACCTTCCAGGATTCAGGGCAGATGATATCCCCTGAATGTTTCTGTGCAGGTAGGAAGCTATACGAATACCACAGGGTACTTACTGGAGCATTACCCCTCATAGCCACTTTACAGTGAGGATGAATTTGAAGTGGAGGTGAAAGTCTTTGTGGTCTGGTTGCCAAACCTGTGAACCACCCAGTCCTGATTGTTCTCAGTCTCAATGATGAATTTCCCTTTCCCCTACAGAGGTTCACAAACTACCTGACTGGGCTAATGCAGATGATTGTAGTAACTGAACCGTAAGTAATTTCCAGATAATTGATGAGTTAGTTCACCTTGCAGATTCAACTGCCTAGAGATCAGTTTCCTTCAGCTCTCAAAGCAATTCCCGGTTGCAGTAGCACACAGGATACTCTCTGATTAACTAGTGGAGACCCAGACATTGACTGAAGAGTTAGCTCATAAAATGAAGTCACTGCAGTTCTGGTTTCTGGACCTACTGAGCAATTATCAGTAGCATTAGGAAAAGGTAACATAAGCATACTCCCACGCTTACTTTCTGGTTATTAACTAACATGCCAATCAGAAATGCTTTGGATTTATGTTGGAAAACTATCAACGACAAACTTCAAGGACTAAGGAGGGAAAACCTTCTGTTTTAAAGCACACATCTACCATAGCAAACAGACCCTGAAGGAACTTACTCCTTGGGATGTTGTCTAGAAGACATTTCCTAATGGTTGATGTTGGTTTTGTACCATCTTGTACAGGCATCTTCTGTACCTCTGAGGCTGAGTTTGCAGGTTGCTCATTAGGTGCTAACTTCATTACCTAGTTCTGGCAGGGAAGACATTAAACAAAGCTCATCCTTCGCAAAGATTTATGGGGACAGGATTCCTAGCTCAAAGGTTTTCCACTGACATAGTGCTGGAGAGTTCAGTGGACCAGCTCTTGCATGACTGTAGATGGAATTGCAGAAGATGAGGGCAGCAGTGTACTGAAGACGGCACTGAACTGATCCTTCAGGAGAGCGAAGCAAGTCTGATTTACAGCTTTAATTGTGACATTGGGAAAGTCATTTAACTAACCACTGTCTTGGAATCCAGCCCGATAGTGAAGCTAACACTGCATGTCCTTGCAGAGGGAAACATCTGTTCAGGGTGCCTTCACACTGCTAGAACAAGGAGTGGGGGAGCTTGGGTTCTGTGTGATCTTTTCTGTGTTGCCCTGGCTCCCGCCCCTGCCTAGGCAGCCAGGTCTAAGCAGGGAAGCACAGCATGTACTGAACTGTCCCACAGAGATTCTGGATCCCATCCCAACACTGAAGATTTGATTCCTGTCAGCATGCAACCACATATAGTTGCCTTTTTTTAAATTATTATTATTATTTTTAATGGTGTGACAGACTTGCCTTGCCAAGCAGAGAAAGCTCAGGGAAATAATCTGCATAGATGCAGAGGGGGTGAGTCATGCAGAGTCTGGGGGCTGACAGCAGAGACCCTTGTGTGGAAGGCTGTGGTTAAAGGAGGTGGGAGGGTTTCTTGCTAGCCACAGGACTGAAGTGGGCAGGTGTAGATGAGTCAAGTGAAGGCTGCGGCAAAACAAGATCTCTGAGGGTGAAATCAGCAGGGATGCTGGTAACACTGGGGAGTTTTATGGGTCAGTGCATAGCTTCAATTTCCTTTCTATACCCTCCTACTACTTCTTGACAACCATGCTGCTCTTGCCCTTCACTTTTTCTCTTCATTCACTTTTACTCTCTTCTTCCATTTTCCATCCTTTGTGTGCTTATGCTAGCTAAATGCTTTAGTTTAGCCACCTTGTTTACTTTAGTTTAGCCACCTTGTTTTGGTACTGTGAGATTTTTTTCATAGGCTGACTGATGGGAAAATATTGAGTAAAGAAATACTATCATAGCGCCAGCTGTATGGAAACACAGTAGGTAGGGTACTGCCTTTCAAGGGAAGAGCAGGCATCTAACCCCTGCTCTGGTCCAGATGATTATATTACTGTCAGTGTGACATTTCACCTTTCTGCACCACAAGTCCCCATCTGTAACACAGGGTTAATAATGCTGCCCTTCCTCACAGGGATATGGCAAGGAAAGGGGTAGGTAACATCAGGAGGTACTCAACACAGCAATGGGGCTGATTCATTCAGAGGTAGGCCTAAGACAGGAACTGCAGAGACCTGGAGCAAACCCAAAAGATTATTTTTTTCAGGGTAAGACTTGTCCCTTTATTAACTGTTGGCATAACAGGACTGATCCAGGCAAGGATCCCTCTTTTTCTTATCATAGAATCAT
>NW_010261564.1:0-30417 GCF_000690775.1 Eurypyga helias
CCGCCCCGGCCCCGCCCCGCCCGGCCCCGCTCCGCACCCGCAGCGTTCCGCGTCTCGTCCCGGCACTGCCAGGCCCAAATCCATTTCATTTAAATCACGAACCCAAACAAACAGCAGGGAAAGGAAAGGGGAAAAAAAAAAAAAAAAGGAAATCGATTGCTCTACACCTAAGTTACTACTTGTGGTAAAAGCCCAAACCCAGCAGCGTATGTGGTGTTTGGGGGTTTTAACGTTGAAAATAAAAATACTACTCCTTATAAAATAGATTGAGAATGCCCATGGCGCAGCCGTGTTTGAAAAACGTTCATCGAACACATCAGGACCAACTAACCTCAACACATCACTCGTGTCTTTCTCTGACTGCTGCCATGCTTGAAGTTCCGCTGGCTGGCTCGAAAAATACCTTCATCTGCAAACATTTACGGAAGGTGGCGATTCCCCGGTGGCAACACACAGAGTTTAAATTGTTTAAGTAAACGTATGCACATAAATTGCAAATAATAAACTTTTCAATTAAGTGAAAACGAAAGAAGAAACCCAAACAAACGACAACAAAAAAAAAACCCAAACGACCAGATGTCCTGGTCTTGGTTTAGGCCCTGAGCTTACAAAAAACCTAAACAACAAAAACCCAAACCAAGCAAAAACCCAAACCAAAAGCAAACAAGCAGAAAACACAAAGGTAATCCAGCTTGCCGTACAAAACAAAATGCAATTTATGCATTATCCTTCCTCCCCAACACATAACTGCCACTTGAAAGTAAGCCTTGAAAAATAAATTACTGTAAAACTTTTAACTGTGTTGTACAAGCACAAGTTTGACTTCCTTCTAAAATGGGCTCATGTAAATAATGGTAACTCAGATTCTGGAGTTGTTCAACATGAGCTGAAAACCTTCTTGTCACGGAAAATATGCAGCTGATATTTAGGAAGGTTTTCCTGTAATTAACTCCCCCTTGAGGATTTTAAGTTAGCAGCAGTAAAATTACCAACAGTATACTAATATACACCACATGCACTGTTACTCATGGCCTACGAGCATTCTCTTGAAGATCAAAAAAAGTGAAATAGAAAACAAACCATCCCAGGGATAAAGTCAAAGATAGTTTTTCTTTCTTTTTTAATACAGGCACACTGTATTTGTTGTTTCAAACCCCATCTGCACCGTACATATCTGCCACTTTTGCTTCCTTTACTACCACCTGTGTTACACTGAAGATGCTACTTCAAACCAGCCTCCTACCTACTATCATTTAAAACTGAATTAAGAAGCCAAATTACACTTAGCACAACTCGTCCCAAATTCTTCAGTCTTTTTTCTCATGTACCATTAAGAAAAAATAAAATCAGTAGGGCAACTTCCAAGCCAAAGATGCCGGGGTAACAGAAATATACACCTCCTGCCTCATCTGCATCACTTTTTCAGATTTTCTTTCCCCAACTAATGATATTATACTGATTCAAAACCACAAATCTTATGTAACCGGCTTTTTCAATAAAAGACTTCAGACTTTGTTATTTTAGTCCATTTTTTGTAAATTCTTGTCACCTCTTCGCATATGACGTTGGTTACCCACATTTCCTGACACGCACGACACGTGCGTGCACAGGCACAGGAAGATGCAGAGCCTGTCTACACATCTGCAGGTACTAGCTATCCAAAGGCAGCGAGACATCACACCCTGAGCCAGAATCTGCTTTTTCTGTATGGACTGGAATAAAGCACCACATCTGCAAACAACACACGCACAGTCACATAAGCATCGGTATCGAACTGAATATATTCCACAGGGATTCACTTATTTTCTGGAGATGAATGCATTTATGTAGGTAGGCCACAGTCTAGTTCTTTTTCTGTATTTACTGACTAGACTCACACATGTCAGAGCATGACATGGCATGACGCATTCTGTCCCCATGCGTACGCATAGGTACGTCACACCGGGTTTTGTATTTCGGGTCCCTGACCCTGCTCTGTCATCTGCTAACCCAAAACGCTCTTTGCCACGCCGGCCTATTGTTGGTGTGACTGGAGCTCTTGGCTCCAAACCTGCGGATCCAAGCACGCATTCACATACGCCTTTGCAAAATCAAGACTTCAACGGATGGCCTGCATACTGCACAGGGCCGAACAGCCTGCTAGCAGAGTATTTATCTAGCACCGCGGTTTCATCATTATAATTCGTTAGTGTAATTCCACGCAACCCTTCCCAAACTGCTCTGTAAGACCCAGTTTCTTCAGGAAGCTTTTTTTAAATACATCTCTGCATCTGCAGAGAGTCATTTTTACTCCGCTTAAATCTCTGGAACACTTGGGTCTAAAAATAATAGTTTAGCTTATGTTGCTTAAGGCATTCATAGAATGACAGATTATTTGAAATTGTTTGTATATAACTTAAACTTACACGTGAAATACAATTTTAAGAGCCATGTGAAAAATAAAGTATCAGAAAGCATGGTACAGAAGATACTTACTAATACTTTTTTTTTTTTTTACATCTGAAAATATATCAGGAAAAGCCGTTCGGAAAAAAAAATGCATTAAAACCCCCTTACTATCCATTTTTTAAAAAAGGACTCCCAGAAGCCTCCCTCTCACCTTCCTATTCGCTTAAAAAGTTAACAATGGAAAAAACGACCCCGTTCACATCAGATTTTTAAAATACTCTTTTTAAGACTTCTTTTTCACCCCTTGAGTTGAGGCAAAGAAAACCAGTCAGCTACAACACTGTAGGCGATCAGCTGCTAGTCCCTTGCAGTCACAAAGCTCTGAACTCCAGTTATCGCCTGGATGGAAATGCTACGCACCGTTTTCATCTCCCTCACCCCAAGTTTTTAACAAACATCAATAAAAAACAACAAAACACTTGTCAAAAAACTTAGTATGGTATTTCCTAGCAGCTAAAGATTCTCTCACAAAAATACTGTACTTGGGGGTCAATCTACAAATACCAACAGGTTTGAGGTACTCATTTTTTGCCCTTTCACAACTATATAAGCATTTTGGTTTCATTTCTAAACGATGGGTAAAAGGGAGAACAGAAAAGAGTTAACTCTTTCCATCCCCAAACTCCTTCCAGCAAACCACCTTCACCTTCCTTTCCTTCCCCCACAATACACTACTAGACTGAGTTTTATAAATAGCCATTTTGGAAGGATTTTTTTTCCCCCCCTTTGAAAAATTACCTAAAGCCTTTTTTTCCCAAGCAAGTTAATGTGAACTTGGGAATGGCAATTAAATTGTCAGAATTAAAAAATTTGTTTTTAACTAGAAGGTAGCCAGAAGTATAGTCATGGGGCTGGTATTGATTGTCTGAACAGAGAACATTAGTCTTGAGGTATTTATTCTGCCACCTCTGCACCAGAGGTTCTCCTTCAAATCAAATCAATCCCTGGAAAAGATTGGTTCTTGCTACTAAGACACATAACTAGGCTGCAACAGAGCTGATTGTTGTTGTTGTTGTTCTCCCTAGGTTTCACTGAGCAATATCTAGGCTCCTGATTGTTTTGGAATAATTTTCACAGTTGCAAATTGTGATCTTTCCCAGCCTGTGAGCTCCCTGAGGTGGAGCATACATCCGGTTTTATTTCAGAGACACCAAGCAGTTGGTAATGTGTAGCTTCTAATGAAAAGTGTGCCAAAATCCATGCTTTCAAGCATAGTAACGGCAGCAGCACTTTTTCATTATGTATATTCATTATTTTCCCGTCTCCTTTTGGCAAAATCCCTTATGCCCAATTTCAGGTTTTGGTTTTGTTCTGTTTTGTTTTGATAGAAGCTTAAATAGGCCAAAGGGAACCATTTCTCCATTATTTTAAAATGCTTTTGCTTCAGAGACACGTAAAATTAATGGAAATAGAAAAATCAATTCTAAATTATTGATAAGAAATCATAAAATACCAGGGCAAATGCAAAATCTAAGGATAGCTACATCATGAAAACAGGGCCTGAAAGTCTAGTTCCAAAAATCTGAAAATAATTGGATTTTCTGACCTGAAATTGGTTAATATTAAAAGTTTATAAACACAATTCAGAAAGAAATAGATCAAGTGGCCACTCCAGTTGACCCTTCTGACAACTGTACCTTCTGAGGCTTTATAAAAAAATAAAACAATATCACCACACCAAAATATTCAAACTCAAAACAAAAAACATAAATAAACCAACCACCTTTGTATTCCTATACATCATATATATTTTCCAGCTGAACCTGAATTTGTACTTTGGTCACCTATTTTACACCTTGCCAGTGGAAGTCTTGGCACAAGACAGTTGCATACCTACGCACACTCAAGCAGATAGTGATTATTTGCGCTTTCAGAAATCATATTAAATACTGACTTAAGATAAACTGGATTATTCACTGGATACAGAAACAGAACGGCAACAGATAACAAAGGCAGTACACAATTCAATTCAGAATAGAACAACATCAAGAAGTTAAATACAAGTCTGTTAAGGATGTCAAATTCTGAACAGAAAGGTGGACAGAAAACAATTAGCTCTATTTAAATTGCAAGGGGGAGCCACCAGCTATGTCTATTAGCTGCCTATGATATAGGGCTACTTTTATTCACTCTTCTTTTATATTGACAGGAATTATACTCCTGTCAATTACAGACTGAGTACAAGCCACAGCCCTTGACATATAGCGTGGATTAGCGAAAATATCACATTACTATGAAAGATGAATAATTGTATGAGCGTGTGTTTATGTGGAAGAATTAGATACACAAATATAGATAGCAGCTCTAAATATTTTGCAGTAAAAATATATTTTTCAGTACTCTGATTAAAAAATATGAAGATTAAATATAAAAATATGAGTGGAACTCATAAAACTGCGACAACATCTATTTAAAGTACACGTAGTATTAAAGGGGGGCAGATGTTGTTTATCCATGGAGTATTATACAGAAAGAAACCTTGTGCCCTTTAAGTCCATGGCGCAGAAACAACACACAATATTAAGAACAACAAGCCCCAAAGCAAAAAAGTGGGTTAATTAATTCTACATCTTGTTCCTCTTTCTATAGTCAAAGATGTAGGGGTCTACGAACATTGCTTTCAGATCACTTTATTGACTATTCTCTGTACGGTCATTTATTTTAGATGACTGATGTCACATTTGGCATTATATCAGCTGACATATTGTAGACATTTTCTTCCAGAAATGGGTCTTTAAGGCTGAGTGCAAGAGGTTAAGATGCCTGATGGAAACGAACTTTACGACAGTGATGTTCCTCTATATTCATACAACAAACTTAATTTTAAATTAGCATGAAGTTCATGCCTCCACATATGTGTGTGCGTGTGTATGTATGCCCATATATATGCAGTCTGTTCACAAAATAAAAAAATATCTACATTTAACTATTCTATTGCATGATGTGTACCTTCAACGTAAAGGGTGCTCAGCTTTAATTATCAGCATATTATCTTTAAATTTGAGAAAGATTTTTCTACCTTATCAATGTATCTTCATTAGATTACAAAGACATAAAATTCTAGACTAAAACCTGAAGCTCAGTAGCTTTGGGTGGATTTTTTGTTTGTTTATCCTTTGGGTTTATTATATAATTCTCAAATTGACGATGGTATTAGTTTTGTAAATACATTCCTCTAGAACAGATGTAGCAGCAGGTTGCTGAGTGATCCCTGACAATAAAATGAGGGGAAAAAAAATGGTTAAAAAATGCAATCTCCTTTTTTAAAATCAACAGGTAGAAATCATCATTACTGTTTGCTGCTTGAACAACACTCTACGTTTCAGCACTTGTTACTATTTCTTCCATATAAAATCCTGGCAGAAAGACTTGAGGACTTAAGCAACAGTCTAAATACAGTTTAGCTTTAGAAGTGTTGGTTTTCATTTAAAGTATCTGTAACAATGGGCAGATACATGCTAAGGCTAACTGAAATAATTGCTGAGGATTTCTGAACAGGAAAGATCATCTTCTGAAGTCACTGAAGCATAAACAGTAATTTACTACAAGGAAGTGTGTCCAGGGATTAATGGCAACACTGCATCCACTTTTCTTCTGCTTATGGAGAACTGGATTTGTAATCACTGTGTGCAATGTATGCACAACGTGCCAGCTCAACTAAGATGTAGTGAAGAAGCTTAACACATACCAACATCACTTATATGAAGTAACGGTGAGTTTATCTTTGTATTGAACACGTCCGAAACGCAATGACAAAAGCCTTTGGCATTTGGGACAGTTTTCTAGCATCTTAGAGGAACTAAGCTCTAGTCTTCGCTGCCATGTACTGTAACCTGCTGCTATTGGCAAGAAGCAGATTTTACACTGACCATGGTCTCCGGCTGCTTTTAGTGTCGCTTCAGGATGTGTCGATCCAAGGGGGTTACGCACAAATCGTCGCCGGCGCCGCAAGTCATCTTCCCAGTAGTCAAGGCGCCAGAACTCACGAGGACGACTACAATGAAACAGAGGAGCCACATATGTTAGCAATTATCAAACAGCATGGTAGCACTGAATTTCTGCATAAAGCTCTCCTTGTTTGCGCTGCTTTTGCCTTTTTTTTTTTTTAACCTCCCCCCTTTCTGCAATCTTTTACTTAGGTATGTCCTTGAAAATAACAATATCACCTTCCAGTCTAAGGAACTCCTTTCCCTTTTTTCTTGGAAGGTGAAATGAGCACTAAATACATCATTTTGAAATGAATTGCTGACAGTGTGATCAGTTTCCCCACACTCTAGTGGCATGTGCTCCGATTTCAGCCTCATTTCAGCCTCAGCAGGGCACCTTTCTCAGTGACTGCATTTATAAACCAGAATAGGGAAAAGGCTATTATAAATATGGTATAGCATTACCTATATTAATCAAAGTCTGTCCCCCTTCATTTTTCTTCCTAATTTGTGCCTTTTTGCACAAGGTCAGTAAATCATACCATGAATTCTTGGTCCAGAAAGTGTTAACTTTAATGAATACCTCAGTTACATGGTTATGTATGTGATAATAAAATATTACTCTGTTTAGATGTGCAGGAATTTAATTAAAATAATCTCTTAAAATATTCATTACATTTAGCCCCTGAGGCTTAGAACAACACAAGAAAATGCATTTCTTTTCCATTTACTGTTTTTAAATAAACCATTCCAGGAGAGTGAAACAGCAATCTATTTTCGAGCAAATCAGATTGGATTTCTGGTTTATGTAGTTGTGTTTTTACATTTAATTAAAAACTACATGTTATGATGTGTAATAATTGCTATATTGAAGGCATACTTGAAAAAAAAAATTGCATCTAGAAAAGGTTATATCAAATTCATTAGTTTCCATTGTATGCTCCAAATATACGTAGATCTTTTTAATACGGTCATATATAAGTGCCAGTTACTATCTTGTTAGATGATCATGAATGAATGCCACTGTAAAACAGTATTTTAGCCCTAAGAAATTACAAAGAAAAGGTCAATTTTGGGTATAGCAAATAAAAGAAACAGAAAATGCCTGAAGCACAGAATGGCCACAATAGCCTGCAAACCCGCATGCCCAAATTAAAAACCACTGACTTTGTTTGTTAACGTAGCTAGCATTAAAACAATTGATGGAAATGCATATATATTCCATTTCTGGTCCAGGAGCTAATAGCAAGTGTACCTGTCAACACTGACAAATGAATAGGCACAACTAATTTACAGATCACAATATTAAAAATACTTGGTATCTAGCTTCTTAGTTCTAAGGTCTGAAAGGCAGAAATTAGGGGTATTTTTAAGGGTAAATCAGGGTTTCAAATAAGCATGGTAACAAAATCCAGAATAATTTGAATAACCCTACTCTCAAACACAATTTGTAGACATGAAAAATTATGACTGAAAATAATCTTATAAAAATAGAGAGTGTCTTTGCATCCGCCTTCATTAAAATTCTATGCCTTTTTCTAACACCAAGGAAAAGGCAGTGCTATTCTTCAACTTCCTGATTTCTTATTTTCAGAAAAATACTGAAGTATTAGAATCAAATGCCCCGATTTTCACTCCTTGCATGTGTTACAATCGTGCTAAAATTGGAACACTTCGATTATAAAATGCAATGATTGTGGAATAATTAACCAAAGAAAAACTGTAACACAGAGGAAGATAGGGGTTTATTCAAAGGTCGATTCATAACTTAGAATTCTGCATTAGTGCTTATAGAAAAAAGGCAGAACACAGCTGGCTATATGCATGCCTTTGATAGTCATAGAGCATGGATAGGCACTTCATCATTCTGCCTTCCTACATTTATCTGTTAAAATTATTATCAAATATCAGCCAGGATGCAGTCGTGAATCACAGACTGCTCCTCGTCTTCAGGGGAATGATACAATGAGGGTCTATTCATCAGTATGGCAATCGGCACAAGTAATTAGTTCCCTAGACTGAGATCTCCTACAAAGCTTATTTCAGGCAGCACCACAAAAATATGACAATGAAAAGCTAATGGAAGCCGCTAAAATTTGTTAACCTCTTCTGCCATCAATCCTTCTGGTATTCTGTACTACAGTATTATGCAAAGATAGTAAATTATTAATTTGTCATTCATCTATCTTTCTACAGTTTTGATAGAATTAAGTGATGCCATTCTTCTGGATAACAATTACAATTATACTACATTACGAAAGTATGCTAAAATTATTAATAAAATAGGTAACAATGACCAGGCACGAAATATTATCCTGAAACATAA
Organism: Eurypyga helias; assembly: GCF_000690775.1. Classification (NCBI taxonomy): domain Eukaryota; kingdom Metazoa; phylum Chordata; class Aves; order Eurypygiformes; family Eurypygidae; genus Eurypyga; species Eurypyga helias. Next base: position 8,701 of record NW_010261564.1, read on the forward strand.
TATATCTTTACCCCCATACTCTTATTTTCAGCTCAGCATATGAAATTTGCATAGGATTCCATCTCCTTGCCCGGTGCACTGATTATTCACAAATAACTTGAACTATTAGACTCTGTATGTGGGTAGTTACAACTGTTGGTAACCACTGTATTATGAGGTGGGGTGGGGGGGGGAAATCTACTCTCTGCACATAGAAAAATGTCCAACAAAAAGCTTCACGGCCAAAAATAAACACCTATGTTGCCTAATTCTTCTGAGGCATTTGAGAGCAGCTACTGGGACAAATGCATATTAGCACCAATATAAGCTAGTATACTATATAGCTACTCAAGGACAGCTAGCTTACTAGTAAGATCAATTAACCACTGCAGTCCCATCTCCAAAAAGCAACACTCTACCATGCAGACTTGGTACCTCTACAGCCACAGGGAGACAGTCATAAACAGGGCTCTGATTCAGACAGACCTGGCTGCTGACAGAGATATTAAGCAGCAAAGGGCCCAGTAAGCAGATCTTGGGAACAGTACAGTGCTGTCGACTACAGGGGCCATTCAACAAGAGAAATTTCTGGCCCTACAGTAAAGGCTGCCATATGGACTTAAGGTGCTATATGGACTGGATCAATGAACGTAAGTACTCAATTAGTGTAAGTGCAAGAGCAACATTTCTCAGGGGATTGATGATTTATGAATTATAAATCATATGATCTGCATGGATTTGTTAGGGCCCCCTCTAACCTGATACACAGTAATTAGTGGTTCCTTGGTAACAATATTGACCAAATAGAAACAAAGCTTTGATATTAAATGTTTTATTCAAATAGCATAACCCTTACAATGCTTTATTTTTCAAACAGTTCCCCAAATTACCAGGCTACGTACTCAGAATTGAGATAAAACCTTCCTCTCAATTCCCACGTAGCTAACTAGATTATCACAGTTATACAGAGATGAGAGGAAATTGAAAATAACCAATATAACCTGTATTCTTAATACTTTCAGCGTGCCATGCAAAAGAAAGTCACTTCACTGTGGTCAATGGCAAAAAGTTTAAATGCTCACATATCTTCACTCCAAGAACAAGAAACCTATTTCTCTTACCAATTTCAAAGATTAATGCAATTGGAACCAAAACATACCAACTGGTGTACTAGTTCTATTACAGTGTTACAGCAAAAGAATTTTAGGCGTGGGAATTTCCTATTGGTCCTCATACACTACATGAAATTTAAATAGAATCTAAGCAGTACAACCAGAGAATGATGAGAGGATCATGCAATTGCTGAAGAATTACTTTTTGTAATAGCATATCCGTTGTGTATTTCAAGATATTCTGCTACCTCTATGACCACAGAAAAGAAGCAGTGAGCACACTCGTGGGGATAGAAAAAGGACTGTGTCAGGTGGGGAAAAGGAAAGAAAATGCAAGTCTACAAAAGCAATAGTTTGAGAGGTCTTAGGGCTGTACTTTAGCCACCAGTTAATTGAGAATGGATTTTAACACACCACAGAAGCACCCATTTGGATCCTTAGATTAATGAAGCACTACATAAATAAACACAGCATGGAAAAGAGAAACACAGAAAAGGAAAGGAAGGCGAAAGCAGCACAGTGTTATAGAAATCAGCTGCAGAGAAAGGGGTTGACAAGATCCCTAAATGACGTCTTCTATCCAGAAGGCTATCTAGCCTTAAAGGCAAGAAAACCCAATCACATAAAAGACAATTGCAGCAAACTGAAAAGCAGGTGGAAACCAGCGTGTGTATGCCCTCGAAAAAATGCCGTGTTATGAAGACTGGGACCAGCACAGTCTGTTATTACAGTTTTTGCGCAGTCTACTATTTAAAGAACAACGGTTCTTGCCCTGCTGTATGGCAGTTATGTACACTATACACGGACATCAAACATTTTGTACTGCTAGAACTGACTGCGCCGACACATCTGGAAGCAGAGGCTGTTCCCAGGCCATGGAATGAGAGCACCAGTGGTGATCATGATATAAGCATAATACCCCATTCACATGCCCTAAACCTATGTGAAGATACCAAGATAAATTTCCACATGACATACTCCTTGTTGGAATGCTAACTATTGAGTTAGGCAGGTAAGTCAATCTCCAAACCTAATCAATCCTTGGTCTGTCCGCTAAGACCATCAGCAAGGCAATCAATCAGTGATGGCAATTTCTAAGGTGTAAATGCTCGAACCCAGAGACCTAGGCTAAATTAGTTTCATAGACAACCAAACACAGAGCAGTAACACCACTTACTCACCAGTAACAACAGTTTAGATTTGAAAGGAAATCCGGAAGAAGGCAGCCCTGTAATTTCTCCATAACCAACTATAAGCCTACTATAACTTCTGGTTTTTATTTATTCAGCATTTTGGTTGCAGTGGCTCATCAAATGTACAATACCAGGTGCTACTTCTAAATTACATAAAAGAGCAATCACAGAATCCAAATAGTGATGCCCAATTTTAAAGAAAAGATACTGAGGATTATTTTAACACTATTCAGGTACATTTCCTGCTCTACATGTAGAAAACCTCTGCTTCCATGTAAAATACTTCAAGATCTCAAGCCAGGCATCTGCTGCAAGATACACAAACATTTTTCTCCAAGAATAGAAGCTATAAGCATTCACATTTGATTGTCAATTCAGAGATAAAGGTGCTGAAGTTCTAGGAATTACTGCAGAAATCTTGATGGAGGAGCACCAGCAGGCTGCAGGGCATCAGGGAATGTAATAGACACCTTTATCTTGCAAATTGAAATCCACTGTATATTCACACAGCTGGGCATCCAGAATATTAACTAAAATCACTCATATTTTGCATGTAACACTAAAACGTAAGGTATGTTCCACTAACTGACTTGATAAAATGCAATTTCAGAGAACAAGTACAACATTTTCTGAAACTCTCCAATATTCTTGTAATGAGCTTTCGCCAACTATGATCTAAAAAATCCATGTTACACCAGAGCAATTAATAGCATTAACTACACCTCTATGAGTATGAATCTAAAAAATGTTTTGTGCACATCCAGCTGTATTACTGATTTGTATCATGATAAAAAAAAAATTAAATAAAACACTGAGCTTAATGATGGTAAAGCAAACCCTGAAGATGTAACTTGACACACAAGTTCTCAGCACCAGCACCAAGTCCAGCATTTCATGCAGAGAACCCATGCACAAGTGTTTGTGTTGCCACGGGGCACACCCAAGCCAGAGTACCGATGCAGTAGGGAAAATGAGTGTTTTTCAGTAAATCAGCTTACCAACCTGATTCCCAACTCTGCCTGTATTACCAAAGCACACAGGAAAAGGTTTGATTAGCATTAAGTCAAAATTGCTGCTAAAATATTACTTGGCCGGCTACACTCTATCTCAGCGTGTACATTTCACAGCACTTCACTGATAATATATCTACTTCAGATCATTAAAGATGAATTAACTCCCAGTAAGTGCATTGAAATCTTTGGAAATGCTACCTACATTGCCTGTACTTTTTCCAATGGCAAAACCAGTTAAAGACGATCTACTCTCCCCCTCTCTGTCAGTGGCATTCACGGAAGCATTTGTGCAGCCACACTAAACCGAATCACAGTAACAACCTGGGCGTATTAGGGTTCAGTGTTTTTATTCTGGTTTATATTAGTAACTTGTTCACACTGCAGTCTCACCAGCAAGTATGTAACTAAAAATGAAGGAAAGAAATACGTAGGTGAGGAGTAGGAAGGAAAGGATGAGGAAGAACATCATTGATACCAAGAGAGACATATCATGTAATCATACTCTAATGTTAGCAGAGTCTGTGCTTTGTCATGTTATCTTCATATTCTCCACACAGACATCCATACTCCATAGTTTCAGAATGCAGACTTCCACAAATGCAAATAATTGGGAACCCTTGAGCAAAAAACGTCATGCACAGGCAGGCTCAGTTTCTGCCAGTCACTGCTGTAGGAACAGGCACTGGTCAGAACAAAGGCCCAAGGCCATCGAGTACAACTTCCTTGGCATAATATCAATTACACAGAACTTTAATGGAAATTAGCATAGTCTGTTTGCTTCTTCCAACCCTTCTCCACGTAAACATTAGGTTTTTTTCTGTATTTTTTCCTAAAAAGACTTTTGCTTTTATCTATACTTCAATTTTATCAAAAGGTGTGCGGGGGGGGGGTGGCTTGCTTGTGTTTTGAGAAGAGAAAGCAGTGCCATTCTTCTTTACATCTTTCACAAGAGACAGATGTGAAAAGCAGGGTATGAACTTCAGGCACAATGCCTACATGGAAGTAGCGTAGGACTGTCACTCTGAGGACCTCCGCACGGTCGAGGGGACGCTTGTACAGTTTAAACCTAAAGTACTTCCAGCGTAGAGGAAAAAAATGGGAATGTCAGTAGGGGGAATATGTCTTAACAGATGTTTCATGCTATTTCCTCATATAAACAAGACAGTACAAACAGCACAGACCTGCAATTCCTAGATTTGCATTTTAAAATAACTAGTAGAAACACTGTTTGTATGCTTTGATACAGTAAATGGTTAGGATATTATCTCTTTGTCTCAAGCACCCATTAGGCGCTGCAGCTACAATTCCCTGTCCAGGCTTCCCCATCTCCGCGTTCTGAATCATACCAAAAATCCATTCCCATCTAACTACCATGCAAAAAAAAAACCCAGAACAGTGCCAATTTCAGATATCAGAGAGACTCTTTTCTGTATTGGCAAGCTTTGAATTCCTCATTTAAAAAGCAAGCCATAAAAAAAGATGTTGACTACAAATGTTGCAGTCTCCCTCTCTGTGTTATAAAGCATCACGTCAGGGTAAAGACGAGCCCGCCTTTAAGGTGTTGCTGTTCTAGATGATGGTGTTATTAACCTCCAGTTTAAAAACATCCTGTTTATGTATGAGCTTCTGTATGCCTATCTTTGATCTTTATTAACCCCTTGGTTGCTAATCACAGCCCCAGCTTTTTTGGGGGCAGCATTCTTTGAAGTGCTGGCATTCCAGTGCACACTGACGCTTTCACTTAAATACACAGTACAGTACTAATCATGTATTCTGCAACTGCTATCTTATCTCAGACTCATCTTATTTGATCACTCTGAAGTAAAGCTGCACTTTGAAAGATGTCACCTTAAGACACAGTTCAATTCTTGTTGCATTTCTGTCGAGATTAATTATAAATTAACTGAAATGAAAACTATTCCACTTCTTTATTGGAAGTAAACATGAAAACTTTCTTCTGGCTTTGAGCAAAATTAGTTCAGACATGGCTCAGACACGGAAGAACGAATGCATAGCAAATTTGCAACCGGATGTTTTGGCTCAGTTGTTCATAAATCTTTCCAGATCTCGCACATCCGACACCTGATTGCAGTCAGCAACCTTTAATTTGTTTTTCAAAATAACTACAGTTCATACAGATCCCACAAACTGCTGTTCAATTTGAAAATAACAGTAACTACCACAATACACAAAAAATAGGTACACTGCATCTCACTGGAGAGTTTTTTTCTGTTTGTCTGATAATGCGGAAATTTAGTCTGCAGTCCTTAGTCACCCTTTCCTTGTCAACATGAACAACGGAGTAAAAGAACACAGGTTGGAGGATATACAATAAAGGAGCCAGCTCAATCTCGGTCTCCTTAGCCATTCCGACTGGTCCTGATGCTTTCATCTTAACTATATGCATAGAAAGGACCTGTGTCTCTTCTTGCTAATTACAGCATCAGCAGATTTTCTGTGAGGAATAAAGCACATTAAAATATCATGGTTCAGAATAATTCTTTCCAGTAGCTAGGAATTTGAGATAATAGTTTTGCCTTCCGGGATACATAGGATCAACTTTTGACCAAAACAAGACAATCTCCTCAGATCTGTTATTTCGTTTGGCTATTGTTCTCACCTCAGAAGTATTAATCTTAGATTTGATCTGCACCACACATTTCAGCTTCACCACCGTCTCTTCTAGAAGAAACAGGATGAAATCACATTCCCACATATCTGCACTTTAAGAGCTGTGGCTAACCTGTAGCCTTTTTTTATAGCTCTCTTAACAGCTGGATACTTTTCTTGCTTCCATAAAAATGTAACAGTGCACCCCACTGATTCAGCAAATAATTTTCTGCTCTATGTTCTTCTAAAGGAAGTTAGTTTTTTTCTTTCCTGTATACATTTTCAGAGTCGTCTGCCAAAAAGGTCTAAAACAATTGTTCAGAATTTTTATTTTCCAAAAAGAAGTTAAAATTAGTAATCAGTAATTATATTAATGCAACAATTCAACAAACACCAAAGAAAAACAGGAAATATTACCAAGATTTAGGTACAACATCTATAGTTTTCCACTCCAGAAGGAACCTCTGAAAGGTGGTGCAAGGTCTCGCTTGCCTTCAACCAGCCTTGCCAAGGTAAGTCTTCCATTCAGGAGGGACCAACTTGTTAGTTCCTTTGACAGGAAAGACAGTGTACTCCAAATTATGAGAGATGGAACAACTCTGGCCTGCTTACACTTTTTTTTTTTTTTTTAAACCTAGAATAATAAGAGAAGAAAGTCCTCTCTGAGGTCTCTAAATGCCTACATATCAAAAATATATACATTTTCATTCTGGACAGAATTTGAGTGCATCCGGGGAAAGAAAATTCTCCCTTCAACCTCTTGCTTAATCACAAATTAATTTGAACATACTTGTCCCTCTGCTTTAAATTACCTTAGGGGAAACAGGTAACTCTCCCAGGTCCACAGCACGTCTGGCTACTGTTAAACCAGACCTTGGAAAGAGTATTACCAATTCAGACTGCAGGTTAGGATACCCAACTCTTAAAACACCCAACTTCAACGCTACCTGCATTTCTCCTACCCTCTGGTGTAACTAAAAATCAAACCCTACATGAAAAGAAAACAAGCACAAACAAACAAACCAACCAAAACGAAAACCCCCACCCTTCAAGCACAATTTAATGGCTAACACTTCTGTCAAGGATATAATTTGGGATTTAAAAATCTGAGGAGGGCAAAAATCTGGGAAATGACTTCATTGTGTGATGATTGCAGGAACATATGTAACAGAGTTCAAGTAACTGCAAACATTGTATCGCTCTCTGGGACAGGAAACAGTGAGTACAAGGCAGCAAGACCACTAAGAAGCACATGGAGCTAGACTCCTAACTATTACCACACTAGCACAGCACAGTCGGAAAACAACAACAGGACTAAAAAACCTTTACAAAGGTTTAACTTAAATATATTTCTCCTTTGAAAGCCTTGCAAGGGGTCTCTAAAAATAAAAACTGAATTATGATGAAGCCCCCTTTCCTGGACCACACAGAGAATACTGTATTTAAAATGAAGGGAAAAGTCGCCTGAAAACATACCTTATCTGCTAATTATTTGTGGTCAGTTGTGCTGGGGAGTTTTGGTAGCAGGGGAAGGGCCACAGAGATGGCTCCTGTGAGAAGCTGCAGGAAGCTTCCCCAGCTCCAAGTCAGACCCACCTCTGGCCACGGCCGAGACAGTCAGCGCCTCTGGGATTAACATATTTAGAGGGGGAGAAACAAAAAGAGAAGCAGCAGTAGAAGCAGAAAGTGTGTGGCCAAAACAGTGCGGAGAGTGGGGTGTGAGAAAGACACCGTGGGAAGCACACACCGGGGGTGGCTGCTCCTGAAGGGCCACATGCCTGCGAAAGGGACCCACGCTGGGGCAGTCAGAGGAGAAAACTGCAGCCCGTGGGAAGGAATCACGTCAGAGAGGTTCATGGAGGACTGTCTGCCGTGGGAGGGAGCCCACGCTGGATCAGGGGCAGAGTGGGAGGATCCTTCCCTTGAGGAGGAAGGAGCGGCAGAGACAACGTGTGACCACAACCCCCATGCCCTGTCCCCTCCTACACCGCTGGGGGGGAGGAGGTGGAGAAATGGGGAGCAAAGCTGAGCATGGGAAGAACACGGGGGGTGGCAGGGGGGAAGGAAGTGTTTTTAAGATCTTGTTTGATTTGTTTCTCATTGCCCTACTCCGACTGGTAAGTAAGAGGATCCTGAGATCCACTGATGCCCCAAGGGTCGTAAAGGTTCTAAAGATAGTTCCTAGCCCCCTCTGAAAACCACACCTATCCTCTGGCTACCTGAACTTCAGAGAAGTGCAGAAGCCATCCTTCTCAATGTTACAAAACTTACCAAGGACTACCTGAAGTAAAGCATAAGCAAGGTTATAGTGCTAAACCACCCAACGTTCCTTTAACGTAGCAATTCAAGGGCTTAGTTTAGGAGAAAAGCACAAGCATGGACCATGACACGTCAGAAGCAGCTAACTGAGAAGATATAAACGTCTTTTCTATAGCTATTTGAAGAGAGAAACCTAACAGCAGATAACTTGGTCATGAACATTTGGACTGAGCAATAGAGAGACAGCAACATTCTTTCCTCCGCACATCCTTACTTTCTGCTCAAGACTAACAGTGTTAGCATTTAAATCCAATGAGACAGAACAGGGTTAATAACAAATATTGGAAAACAAAAGCTTAAGAAGCAAAAAACCAGGAAATACTTCGTGTTTTATTTCAGTGATTTAAAACTGAGCATAACCCTCCTAACTTCTTTCCCCTCTGTGTTAGAGACACGTGTTAAAAAACAACTAAGGCTTTTCTCCAAGGAGGTTATTGCCTCACTTGACAAGGTTTCCAACTTTTCCCTCGTCAGCCAGCTACTCTTTTATTTGCTTTTTAGACAAATATACCAGCCATCTCAGCAACAATAATTCTGAGTTTCAAGTCAAATGTGGAAAAAAAAAAAAACCCACAACCCACAGCAGGAAAGACAACATACCTCTTTGGGTTCTTTCCTAACATTGAAACAACTTTCTCAGTATTAAGCAGTTCTCAACACAGCAATGCCACCACAGAAGAGAATGAAATGAACACAACACTGTCACCACAACGGGAAATGATAAGCCATATTCAGCAAAGAATCCCTGTCCCACACCCACTCAGCACCACTACAAAATGCTGCCACAGGAGAGGAGAGCTGAGCAATCTGGGGTAACTCACAACAGACTGCACCCAAACCGCATCCCTCCTGCGGGGCTACCAACCACCCGAGGGACTCCCTGTCCCCTGCTGAGGAGGGACGTGGAGGCACCCCCTGGGTAGATGGAGCACAGCAATGGCTGCACCTTTTCTCACCAGAACCCTAACCCGAAAGTCTGCATCCAAAAATGTCAGTGGTGGCTTAAGGAAGAGTAAGATCAAACTGATCATGTACAACTTCCCCCCTAATACTCTGCCAGTTTCCAACTATTTTCAGCTCAGGGGATTTCCTGAGTCTAATGTGGTTTGTCTATTTATACTCCTTCCTCCTCCTGGTTTGTTTCAAGTACTCATCCACAGTGGAGAAACAGACTTCAAACACACCCAAGTATCAGTGGCCTCAATCCCCAAATTCAGAGCTTGGGAAGAATTATTGCAGTGAAAAACAACAGGCTGGATGGAACTGCACTAATTTCTGGGAATTTCTGTTCTAATGCGTCACTTAGGCACCAAGGTAAAGAGTTTTAAGGGGCACTGGCAAATCTTATTTTCTGGACTACAGAATTCCATCTGTGTGTTTATAAATCAAGTATCTGTGTAGCGTGTGATACTGTTAACGTTCAGGAAAAACAGTAAGAGGGACACTGAAGAAAGAAATCCTTTAGGTACTACAGAAACTCCTAACAAAACTATCAATTGCATATTTAAAATCTGGAATGCAAATGTGAGAGCAGAACATTTCTCTGTAACAACCATACAATTCTCCGCACTTTTTTTGCTGGAGATGTTAATTCTTGTTTTATGTAAATTCTTCAGAGAAGATTATTTAAGACCCTATCACTGTTAAATTATTGTGCAGATACTTATAAGCATAATTTAGGTATACTGCATCACAATGCACATTTTATTCCTTGAGCATAATCTTTCTCCGTGTACATATAATTATCTGTTAAGTCACACCTTTCTCCATTACTCAGCTTCAGAAATAATCATGTATTGTCTCTCCTAAACTGAGCTAACTTCTTTTTTTCAGTAGCCTATGATGAAAAAATTTAATAACCCGAAGATTTTGACACAGTAGGTAATACAACTTCTTGTAAAAACCTTGTTTACAAAGTTTGTTATATCCATCACAGAAAACACTCTTAAAAAAAATAATCATGGTAAAGAATTGAAAAGCCTTTTTTTGCAATTAGCTTCTCTGCTGACAGAAGAGTCAATTCAGGCTGACACTCAAAACTGAGAAACGACTGTTTCATTTCATTATGAAAATTGAATGTTTTCACTCCCCTTTTCAAAATAAAAAGCCCATGTATTTTGTAAGAGATTTCAAGGATGAGATGAAGTGGAAAGTTTTTCATTGCTGTAAAAATATTAATGTTTTCAGAAGACAAACCATTGTTTCTCATTTTAGGAGGAAGACGAATTCAGTTATTAATGAAACAAACAGAGGTTTAGAAAAGAATAACAAGTATTAATATACATGCAAATCGGTTTGTCTTTTGAAGTGACATGAATTTTATTTTGGACTGTTTCAAATACTGAATATATACACAGCTACTTGTACTACATTTTTCAACTAAAAATTAAAAATACAATAATGAAAACAATGGTAAAAGGACTCAAATAAAACATGATCTTTTGCTACAGCTTCTCAAGGTCACAGGATTCATTTTCATTATCATGCACCATTAAAATTTACTTTGTTGTACTAGTCACTAAGAGGGATAGAGAATATGGTTTTCACAAAAGGGATGGCTTTCATCTAGACTTTCACCCTCTTTATAGGGAATAACTTTGCTAAACTTTGGAAATTAAATACATGTGTGAAGCTCTATCGGCAAGCAGCAAATCACAGCCATAGCTACGGATTACTTACCAAACCATATGATAGGAGTAACCAATCTTTGATACTAATCGCTGCAAGATGGTGTTTTCCCCAAAAATCTCCCATGAGGGAAGGAGGCAGTGAGAGGAGAAGAGACGGACTGACAATCATCACAGAGATTACAGCACACTGCATGGGATTTGGGGATGAGAAATTAACACATTAACACGTAGCAGGTTCTTTGGCTGAATTTATTCTGTGACCTGCATTCAATGGCTTTTGAAATTTTCATAAGAAATAGGCTTAGTAGGTAATTCTACTTGCCCAAAAGTCTTTTAAGGTATTATTTTCATTTCTGTTGACTGTATTTTAATCATTTGTATTAATATGTCCCACGTCAAAGTTAGCTATGTTAAGAGAACTTTAATTTTTCCACACAGAGGCTGTTGCCCAAAGTATTTCTTTGGTTGTCTGCATACAAAGCTGCCAAATGTGGCCACGCTAAAGGCTCTGGAAGTTCACAACCTGTATACAATCAGTAGGTGCTTGCTAATGGTAAAACACCTTTGAACATGCTGCCCAACCTTCCCTAGGTCGTGCCTCTCAGATTGCCCCTATCACACTTCTTTCTCATATGCTCAGACTGTGACCTCATGAGCGTCAAACCCACTGAGGACAGTCTTTGTTCCTGCCCGTGACAAGCATGAGTTATTCTCACAGACCCACAAAGAACATTTCCTCTAGTCCTGAATTTTATCTACCAAAACACAAAATCTAAACTTTCTCTGAAATGGCTACTCCAGGAAGATCGAGAGACGTTGGGACAAAGAAAGTTGCAGTTGCTTTTCACCGACGCCCTTTACATCCGCAGCAACAGACGCAGCACAAAGGAGGAAAAGATTTCATCCAGATACAGAAGTAACAAAGAGCCTACAAGGCAACAAAGCAAGAATCTTGATGTGGAAGCCATGGTAGACAGAAATGGGGGAGAGGGATTGGGCATACATGATCTTGCTGGTGAACAAGCAGAAAAAAGAGCTTGTTCTTTCCTTTTTTTTTTGAGGGGTGCTACAAAACCAGGTCTGGCAAGGACAATAACCTGGGAAAAGCAGTATTAGGTCAAAACCTAAATTGGATGAAGAATTAATGGGGACAGTAAATGCAGGCAGGCAAGAGCAGAAAGAAGGCAGGGAGTGGGGGGAAGGGAGAGAATATTTCTTCCATAATGTCCTTATTAGGACATTACAGGTGATCCTGATGCTATTGCTCCCTAAAACCCGGACCTCATCATCTTAATACTGTCCTACAATATTAGTCTGAGGCTCATATGTTATTTTGCTGAAGAGAGGAAGTGAAGTAGCATGTATATGTGTATATTTAAGATACAGCGTTTCCACTTCCAAAGTTTCCCTGTCATGAAGTAATCTTGCAGCTGGTCCTTAAAACAGGAGAGATCTCAATCCTACAAGTCATGTCTTACCTCCCCTACCATTAAAAAGAATAAACACACTACCACTCCCCACCACTCCCCCCAGCTAAAATCCCATCTGAGTACCTTCAGCAGCAGTAGCAAGAGCTTCATGAGCGTTACCAAATTAATCCATTCAAAACTCTAAACTTTTTAATGGTGCCACTGCAGGGTTCTTTTAGTGAGGACAGGTAGCACTCTGCTTATGCTGCCTTTTCATGTCTGAATCAGGGGCCTGCTGCCATACTCAGATACACACTGCAGTAAGGCAAAGCTAGAAAGTGTTTTTAGGAACGCAGTGCAGAAATAGTAAAAAAACCTCCACACCCTCCCCCCTCAAAAAAAGAAAACCAAACACCCAACCAAAACAACCAACCCCAAAATCTTTAAAATTACTTAATAATGGCCCTAAAGCATGTTAGTACAGGTATTAGAACTGCAGTTCCTGGTTTCCAGTTTTGATATGGCCATTCTTTCAGCTGTCCTTAAAATTACCACCTCTCAAATATTTATTTTTAAGGGTGCATCAAGGACTAGGAAACATCAGTTGAATGTTACAGTTTTCTTATTCTTTAAAAGTTTAGGAACAAAAAATATTTGCCTTACTAAGGTAGAGCGAGTACTCATGCAGGCTACTTGCTGTGTCCATAATTTAGAAAATACTGTTTGAGTAATCAAACTAACACTACTACTTAGAACCAGAGACCATAAAAGATGTGTAATAAAATCCACAGATTTTATTTTTTTATTTTATTTTTTTATCCACACAATCACATGCTAAATTCAGCAATTAATTCTTTGGTGTTCTGGTGGTTTGGTTTTTTGTTTCCTTGAATTATTTTAAAAATACATAAAATTGTATATGCCTTTATTTCAAAGGTATTCTTGTGTTGCTAGAATTACTGTACTGAGAAATAGCATTTTTCCCCTTAGATACACTACTACTCACAAGCATATGCTATGTGTTTCTAAGTATCATTAATAAGGAAGTTGCCTTAAAGCCTATTCAAGTAACAGGTCAATATTCCTCGATCTGACATACAAAAGGATTTCTAAAACCAACCTTGTCATTTTTTTTTGTTTATTTTATATCTATTTTTTTGCTCTTGTTCACCCTCCTTTGAAGTTAGTCTTCAAAGCTTCAATATCAATTGGAATGCAGCATTAAGGATTTTACGACACTATGCTACTTAAACTTTTATTGTTTTGTTGCGAAATCATAATCAGAAGGATTAAGCTTTTGTATTTGGCATTTGTTTCTCTTTTCTTTTAATTCACTTTTTTTTTTTCATTCCAATTCCAGCATGCCATAAATCTGTAGCATGTCTCTTTTAGTCTTCCCACATAGACAAAATAATGCAGTTTACACTTAAACATGCTCAGGAAAAGAAAATTAACATTCTTTATCATTTTCTAGCAGAGACAGTTAATAGTCTCAGGCTACATTAATAGAATCTTTCTGCCATTGTAGAAAGTTTGATAGCACTCTTATTTCAATGTCTGAATTTTTCTCCTTTTTTTGACAAAGACAAATGATTGCCATCAATCAAGATCCAATCGGGTATACACAGAGTCAAGCAAATGCATCACTCTTTACTGGTTTTCCTGCTATTTGTGCAGGCTTTGCTCCATATTATTTTATAGAATGATCAAAAAAGCAGCCATAAGATAGATCATTCACACCCACTGTAAAATTAAGTTTCATGAATAATGAGAGTTTTAAACCTCAGATAATGTATATGTTATACAGAAGATATTGCTGGAGTTCATTTCTGGCTGGAGATTATGTAAATGATACTATATGACCTTTATCATTACAAACAGGACATGCAAAACACATATTATTTCATACATCATTCTAAGGCAAGTCAGTACCTAAAGGAGAATCAGTCATTTATAATGTTCATGGTGAAGTGCTCAGGTTGCAAGATGATATGAAGTACTCGTGATATTTTTGACTACTCCTCCCCCTTAACCTGTTACTTATGTGCTCTAAACATACTAGAAGTAACAAAAATAAGGTTTACCTCCCTGTTTCTTTACAAGAAAATTAGTATTTTGTTTCTTGAGGCAGATAATTTATCTCAAAGACTAACCTATGCTGATAATAACGATTTATGTCAATCAAAGCCAACGATGTTGAATTAACAGCAATACACAGAGCTATATTTATTAAATAAGACGTTCCACTTTTATGTAAAACAATATTTTAAATCACTTCTGTTATTTCCTTATTACTGAACAATAAGCTAAGCAAAGTTAAATTGCTTAAAGATTTCCCAAAGATAAAAGGTACCATTCCCTGTGAAGGCTAGACAGTAGGTACACATATGGAATCAATGACCAGCTCTAGGAAAGATCTAGCCAACCAAGCAATGCTCAGACTGCATTGTTCCAGACTTCTCTGCAATGATGAGGAACAAAAGGAGTATGAAATGTGGTTTGAATTTTGAGACTTATACAGCTCTTAAGTATTTAAGGTCCCTTATCAACATATCTAAATGACTATATTCATACAAAATTATATATAGTCACTAATTTATATAAATAGATTTATATACACTAAAATGTCATATAGGCATCAAAGAAATGCCTGTTCCAAAACACCAAGTCTTTGGTATGAGCAAGCAATAAAGTGAAACATTTGGGTAAACTGACTGCCTATTATTCTTCTGTCAGGAAGTATACTGTGCCACACAGTCTACCTGTTCTTAGTTCTCAAGATCTTTCTTACTTTCAATCCTTCTGCCTACCAGTTCTGTCATCCAATCCTAGCCGAGCCATATTTTTCTGACAGATAGGTCCAGGAGCTTCTGCTGATCTACTGGATCACATCACAACTTCAGATACTGATCATCCACCATGCTTTGCATATGGACAAAAGAGTATTTAGTTACATCCCCAATTTATTTCACGCTCTGGTACAGCTTCTCCACAGCACAAGTGCACTTCAGAATCACAGAATCACTAAGGTTGGAAAAGACCTGTAAGAACATCCAGTCCAACCACCAACCCAACACTACCAAAGCCACTAGACCATGTCCTCAAGCACCATGTCTACATGTTACACTTGTAACGCTTATCTTTAAATCCCCAAAGTCTTTCTCTGCAATACACTATTCCTCTTGCTGCTTGGGTGTCTGAGCCCTTTTTATTGCAGGCACCTGAAGGCATGTAAGGGAGAAGATGGCTGGAAAAGATGACTCTCCCGTCTTCAATGAAAAGCATTGGAAAGTAGTACAGAACCCAAATGACACTTGGCATCTTATCTGACCTCTCAGAGGTGGTCACTGATACTGTTATTTCTCATCTTCTCAGGAGCAAGGAAGAAAACTTGGACCTCAAAGTGAAGAACTGCTGAGTATCCAGAGCAACACTGGAAGTCAATAGGGGCTTTACTCATTAAAAACAGTATACTGCGGTCAGATAACTTGAGGACCTGGCAGAGGACACTTAGGACTTTATTCTGTGCCTCAGTTTGCCATCTGTAAAACGGGAATAATAGTGAGTCACTGAACAAAATTGCTCTGATGATTTGTGAAGTCAAATGCTCTAACAGAAGCACTCTAGAAAAGCCCATGGGCTTCTGTATTCAGTACAAAAGATAAATCTACTTCACAGTGTTAGAAACAAAATAAAACTTTAAAGTGAAGAAGAAAATTTTACATCAGCAAGAGGTGGGCTACAGACTGAAATCCAAGTGGAAACAGCATTTGTGCAGCTGCTTAGCAGCTGTCATTCTGAGCATTAAATGTTACAATGGTCCCCTCAGAGCAACAGTATGAAATTCTCTAATTGAAAACTCCTTCATAATACATGCAGGGCCAAAATATGGTTGAATAAATAATGTAAATTCTGACCCTCACTAAACTTTTGAGCTCTTGACTTTGGAACTTCAATAACTCCATTAACATATGGAATCAGGGTGGGGAGTAGATGCATCTGTCTACCTGTCCTCCCCCCACTGGAGAGACAGAAGAGAAACAAGGGCAGAAAACAGAAAAGGTAGAAAATACTAGAAATTAGCTATCACATGGAAAATCACAGGCAGTCCAGATTTTTTTTGGCGATGATTTTTACAACTTGACTTTAAAATCAGCTTTATGAAAGAAGGTAAGCTGCTGGTTGGGTGGATGTTGCCACAGGACACTTCCCGTCTAAGGGAGCAGTTGCCTGCCACCATCCTGATCTATACCTGCTGCATTGTTTAAAACAAATTTGTACAGCAGTTTTCTTCAGAAGAGTCAAGCCAGCTGACATCTCTGTGTGATACTCAGAACTTCAGAACTGCAGCTGAATTGCTGTGGCCCATATCTCTCACACACTTGAACAGGACAGCACCATTATCGAACCCCTCCAAGAATCACTGAGAAATTCTGTCCCAACAGACATCCCAATAGTGTGACCGACATACACATACAGCCAGGATGCAAAACTAATACAAGAAAACATTTATATGTCAAATTACTCTGACTTGTTACCTCACAGAATCCTACAGATGCATGTTCAGGCTAATAAACAGAGTTTATACCTGCGTGACTAGAACAATTTTAGCATTAAAATACTGTGACCTCAAATGTAGATAGTTTTCCTTTCTCCCCGTCCCCCACTGGCAGTTCTGTAAGTACTTAAGGGACAGAGGTATCTTTCACCTTTCTCTGAAGCCACTGCTTTCATCACCTGTAGGTCTTCAGTTTCCAAAGCTCTCTGTTATTTTCACCCCCACTTTATGTCCTCCATTCTCCTCCTGGTCAAGAGACTGGCCATCTTCCTATTCCTTCCCACCGACAAGGGAATGCCTCTACATCCTTCCTCTTCTTGCTTTTCTTGCCATTTCTTTCCAAAACCTAAAATGGTACTGTGGAATTGAGTAGTAAAGGCACTGTAGTGTGGAAATATGGTAATTCATGCTATCACTGACTAGTTTTCTCTTTGCCTTTTACTAGGTCATTTGAAGCCAACATATGTACTAATCAGACACCAGGAGTTCCACATACCACTCACTTTCCCCCTCTCCAGTTTCCTACTGACCTCTGAAATATTAGTGTTTTAATCAGTCATGGCTAACAGGCGGCTCCAAAAAGCAACTTTGGCCATTCTGCCAGAGCTGCAGTTGAATCAGTGGCGCATCATTTACCTCGGCCAATGGCACCCAAAGAACAAACCCAAGGGAAGATCTCTTCATGTAAAACAGCAAATTCTAGCTAATTTGCAGGGCCCATAACATAAGCTAATCAGCAGGGCCCAATTACGCACCAAATAGTGAGGACAGCATTATGTATTGTAAATATATTTTAGCTTTGAAGAAAATAGCCTTCTTTTTTGTCTTACTTCTCCCAACCAAGTTCTGAATGCATGAGACTAAGCATATTGCCAAAATGATAAAGCATTGACATAAACTGGGTATTTTCCCTCCACTTCTTCAGTGCAATTCCCAGCACATGTCCTGTTTGCATTAGCTACAGCAAATGCAAATATCCCCTCAAAGATGGGGATATTAATCATTCTCTAATACACGCACCTGGGAAAAAACGCCAACCAGAACAACAGATGGAACACAAAAGAAAAAAGAAGCATAAATAAGGAAAATAATCAGTTTAATTTTGACCTATGCTTCCCCCCCCCCCCCCCTTAACAATTCTTCATTTTCTTCTTTGCACTAACATCCTAAATCTTTAGCGGCCTCTCTCAGATAATTTTCTAATATACTAAATGCCTCATAATTATACATACACTTCATACTATTGTGCCACTGGGTTATTTACTTAGTAGAGATTGTACAAAATTTGCCTTGCCTATATTATAAACTCCAAGTCAGTACAATATGAGATAAATTTAACTATTTTTGTATTGTGTCTTTAAATAGTATCAAAATATCCCTGCTCCTCACCATGCACAGATAAAGGCATCAGATATTCCAGTGCAAGAAAAAAACCTATTGTTAGATTTAAAAGCATAGTAATCTGAAACAAAATTGGCCACGCAGTATGAAACAAACTAATGATGTCATGTAATGACAGGATGCTTCAGCCAATTTACTTCTGTTTGTTTGTTTGTTTTCTTTTTGAAGCCTTGCCTTCTAGTGTTTAAGGAAGAAAAACTTGTACTGTCACCAGTTCTGTTCAAACAGAAAAACTGCAAAGCCTAGACTCTTACACAAAAATAACACATTCTGAACACAAAAATAATTTACATAGTAAACTACATGCAGGATGAACTGAGGGCAAAAGTTACCTTGGTCTGGGAGAAAGTCACGAGAGTTCAATGTCTGGCTTGTTCTTTGACCTAAACAATTTTTAGATTGATGTCTAACAGCATATTCTACCATACGGTAAAAATAAGAGTTTATATTTCTCAATACATGCTTCCTTCCTTGTTTATGTATTTCAGATTTTTAACCAAACAGAAGCTATGTAATGACTTAATCCCCAAAACACTTTTCAAATGGTACTGTGTGTATATCACATCGTTGAATCAATAAATTTCCCTGGCCCAGTGTTTACCTTTTGCTGCGGAATGAACTGTAGTACAAGAACTGGTTACAGCCATTATACTGCTAATGTGGCAAATACTATGGAGTCAGTTTGAGTAAACTCTACAAGGTTACAAGGTCAAAATAAAAGACTGCATAATTTATCAGATCAGGCAAATTATTTTGAAAGTACAGAGTTAAGTGCGGCATTAGCCTGAGCTTACCGCCTTTCATGAATAAAGGTTAGAATCAGTGTTTATTCAGTCATACTATAGATGGCATGTCCTGTATAAACTTCATTCATTTAACAAAATCCTTCCTGACACTGTCCCTATTTAAAACAGTGGAACATAAGTAATGCATGCCGTTCTTTCAGGATTACTATCCCAAACCATCTAACACTGTGGATCTTTCAAAACACTAAATCCTAGATTATCAAAAAAGATCTCAAGTAACACTATCCCTCGCAATAATGAGAACAGTTTTCACTTCCATGATGTTTGCTGACAAATTGAGTCACACAAATAATGCAATTTTCATCTTATCTGTGCAATATAAGCTCACTCAAATATGCTGCAATGTCTTGTCATGGCATATGAATACACAAAAAAACTAAGGAAACTAGGATGAAGGCTATATAAAAACCATCCAAATTTTACTGTTAGTCTCAATTTCTGACCACTTTAACTTTTGGTCTCAGCATTATAACATTAATGGCTTCCTATTGCTGTTCACCAGTTAAGAATTCAGCATAGTTTTAGCAAGACAAGCTATATGAGTAATGGAGAATAAAAAGGCAAAATAAAACCAATTAAACTGGTGAGAATAGAACCTCTGAATGCACAGAACTTACATAGTTTTAAATTGATTCTTTTTGTAATGACTGTTGGTAGTTGAAGGTATGTAAGTAGAAGACCGGTTGCACTGGAACTAGAATTTCATGCTGGAATTTATTGAAAAGCAAATATATGGAGAGTTTTTGAAGTTTTGCATGTTAAAAAGTAGAAATGGAAGGAAAAATGTGTTTGTGCATGAGAACAGGAAAATATTTAAATAAATCAGCAGCAGTACTAGGGTGACTGAAATGACAACAGAAAAATATTAAGCCTCACCATATCTACAATAAGAACACTACTCAGCCTCTATTTCACAGTCAAAGCAGTCTGTATTCACTGGGGAAGAGGAAACTCTAGGGTACATATACTGTTGAAAGGCATCCCTTAACGTAGCAGCAGAAGCACACACACCTCTCAATTTCCTACTCTCCTCTCTTGAAGGCAGCAGTCAGCTCCTGAAGAAATACTCTTTTGGGCAACACTACTGTAGTCTACCTTACGTGAAGAAAGAAGCCTGTGGCGATGCGCAGGAAAGGTACAGGCACACCTCATACTTTGGCTGGTACTCAAGCTTTTATACTGATTCTCTATTTGTGGTTTGGCCAGTCCATCACACGTGTAGGTAACAGGATAGTTACATGGCAGTATTTAACAGAATATGATGTCAACAGCTTGTTTGCATGTTTATGTTTCTCAGCAGTAATTTATCTTACTAATATAAACATGTACCTGCAATTCATATATACTGTATCCATGAATTGCAACATCTTTTAACACCATCAGGACTGTTACTGCAGGTATGCATTTTATGTCACACACAAATAATAAACAAATAAGAAAGTTCCCAAATGGAAAGACCTGGTATTAGCAATCCAATGAAGCAGATAAAAATATCTACCTACTCCACCATCCAAACCCAGATTAACAATAGGACTGAGCATCCACAGATCAAAACCAAAATTGGTTTAGTGATCTGTAAAGAGGGAGAGATGAAAAGCTACTCCTAAAATCTAAATCCACGCGTACCTCCCTGAAACACTGCACACAGTATACACAACTCAGTCCCAACCGCTTACCCTGTTATCACTGACCACTGCTGCTTTCAGATGCTGTTACTTCGTGAATTGCTGCTACCAGCATATGCAAACATGGATTCAGAAACCAACAGTTTTCTTTTTCCATGTTAACTACACCCACTCCACCAACAAGAAAGGACTCAGAGTAAAATAAGTCATTTTCAGTTCATAGCCATATGCCTGCTTTCAATAAGGAAAAGACTAGTTTTCAAATGGGCTCATCTCTACAGACTGGAGCACTGGAGTGTGTTTACAATTACCTTTGAAGGTACTTGGTGTGAAAAGTCAGCTGAAAATTACACCAGTGAGCAAACTGCTGCATCAGAAAGACAGTGTAATCTCAAAAATATCACACTTGCATTTTTTTTCCCCAAAGTTCCCCTTCTCTGATGATACATGTGCAATACATATTTTTCAAATGAAAATAGGAGCTACTAGAAAGAAGAAATTATGACTACTTGCATAGAAGAATTTTAGAAGATGTGATAAACAACTGCTACTTGTATAAGAGCTTACCAGGAAAATCAGGGAAGAAAGAAATCTTGTTTATTATACAGCAATAGAGAAATGCATCATTTCAGACACATAGAAAGTGGACATTTTGAAGGAGTGTATTTGGTGAATTTAACATATAAAACCATATTATCTGTATCATTTCAGATACTCTCATTACAGTTTTCTACTTGTTGAGAGAATAATGACCAATTGCACAAGAAAGCTGAACAAATAAAAAGGGAAGAGAACACTAAAAATAGGAGAAGATAAGAAGAAATGAAGTAAAGAACGGCACAGTATCACAAAGTTGAAGAATGATCAGTCCCAGAAAGTTTCCCTGTACCTCTTCAACTACTCTAACACAAACTGTGGGAGGAAAAAGATATTCAGGGAATATGCTGAAAATGTGGTGTTGGCAA
Source organism: Eurypyga helias (assembly GCF_000690775.1). Lineage (NCBI taxonomy): Eukaryota > Metazoa > Chordata > Aves > Eurypygiformes > Eurypygidae > Eurypyga > Eurypyga helias. The sequence goes on from NW_010261564.1 coordinate 30,321, forward strand.
ACGATTCAGAGTTACATCAGACATGTACCAGAAGACTAAGAAATAACCAAGTTCAAAAGAAACCCAATGGGATTAAGGATGTGGGTCAAAGAGGGAA
>NW_010261564.1:30427-42212 GCF_000690775.1 Eurypyga helias
AACATGCCAGAAACGTTTACAGTGAGCAGCAACAGAAGCAAGGAAAGAGAACATGCCCCTGAGCAACACTGCTTAGCTGCCTGAAAAGAAAACCAGCTTCATTCGTCTGGGATTTCCTCTCATCAGATAAAAGTGACAGTAGCAGTGCAATCTGATTTTTGTATATAAAGGCACTCAAAAAAGATAACTACGCAAAAGAGAAACATCTGCTCAGCATGCAGCAGACCACCTCTACTCTGGCAGGGGAAAGGTATGATGGGCGAAGGACAAGGACGTCAGCCACAGCTGCAGTCGCTGCAGACTGGAGAGGCTCAATTATCTCTCTTCTCATCACTGTCTCACCCGCGTTAATAGGTGTAGTGTGACAGGCAAAGGCCTATAGGTAAAAGGTTATGTACGGGCAAGATTTCGGAGGCTATTATTTAATAGTTTGGAAAAACATTTCAGCAGTCATGCTACAACCGTGTATATGGAATACACAGGTCTAGTGAAGAGAAATTAAGTGTAAATCCTGCTCTTCCACCAGACTGTTCACAAGCAATAAAAAAAAAGAAACCCTCAGGGAAAGGGGGGGAGAGAATATTTGAGATTTGCCAGAAATATAAGTTTTCAGGTCAATTTATGATGGGTTCAAAAGAATACTGACAAGTTTCAAACACTTTTAATGGACAGTTTGAATTAGCGATGGATAAGACACATCCTTTGATTATTATTACTGCAAAACATTTTAAAAATCTGATTTATTTACATCTAAGTCATCTTCACGCATTCCTCTCAAGTACAATACAAAACACAGAAATAATTGTATTGAGCAACTAATCTCTAAGCACGTCTACTTTTCACACTTTCATAAACCAGCAAGAACAATTGACCAAAGAAAAGAAAAAGAGTTAAATAATGCTTTTAAAATGTACACATAACAAAGCTGCATGAGATGTGTATAGAAGTGAGCCTCAAATACGGTCTGATCTGTTTTAACTTCATTTGCAAGCTCTTTGGGACGCAAAATAGGTCGTGTTCATATTTTGCTCATTGTCAGTCCAAGGGATCATTACTGGATATAATAAATGATTGGGAAGAATTATCTTTTACAACCAGTCATGACATAAAATTGGCAGAAAACAGATTTTTTTTAAAAAATTATTTCAGAAATTCTAGAAATTTCTGGAATGGAAAGACTTTCATAAAAATGAACATTTCCTGAAAAATAAAATTATGTTAAAAAAAACCTCTGTTCAAAACACTGAATTTAATCAAGTTATCTTGGTGCCTCCTTGACATGTAATCTGAAAAAATTTTAAAACCTATTTCAAAATCAAAAGAAACATTACATTCTGAAAGCACAGAAGCTGTATGTCTAATTAAATCATTAACATGCTTCATAGTTGTCCCTTGCACCGAGGAAAAAAAACCCTCACGTGTGCATTATATTAGTAAAAAAACCCTAATCAAAGCAGCAGTGATTCCAACAGAAGGAGGTTCAGCTTGAAAACTCCCAGTGGCTCTAACATCAAGTGCCATGGCTTTTGTGTTTCAGTTGAACGAGGCAGCAGAATTCTCCTCCTGCCCACACACCTACAGGGCTGATACAGTACTCCAAATGCAGCTACCTCAGGTGGGTGCCTTGTTTTGCTCAGCGTGTTTTTAAAACAGCATCCTTTGGACTGCCTGTGTATTTTCGGTACCAGATTGTAAAGAAAAAACTTCCAATTTCAAGCAAAGCCTAGATGTCTTTGTTGACATATTAAGCCATGTAAGTTATGTCAATGGATAAGAGTCAGTCTTCTGAAATATTTCCCTGTGTATGGATGGCAGCCCAGAATAGTATTTTAGAGTGTGTCATTTTAATTCTGTATTCCATATTTTTTTTAAGTCACTGGGCACTAATGTTCTAACACTGTGATGGAAATAGCCTAATATTGCATGCAAATGGAGAAGTTATGCCATGTGCTGAGTACACGCCAGTATTTTTAAAGCTATCACCGGTTCTACGACTCTGAATGAGGACATTTCATCCGTGCTTGCCTAGTGAAACTGTGATCTTCAGAAATGTCTTGGCTACATCCACCTACACTCAGGGTTGATCTTTCAAGAGTGTGATGATATCAATAATCAAATTATTTTTCTCGTCTTTTGGAACAAACTCTTTATTGCTAAAACAATGCTTTGAAGCAATCAATAATATAACTGCAATTTATTTAAAGTGGATTCCAACTTCCCCATAAAATATGCTAAACACCTTCTGGTGCTACCATATTGACTCACTTTCAGTAATATCAAATTTCCTAGTGTTTTCTTGTAAGTAGAGAATAGCATGAAACAGATCAGAATACATCCTACGCTGGAAATGTTTTAAGACCAAGAATCTCCTCTTCCACTGACTGGAATGGGCAGATGGAGGGGAGTGGGAGAAGATCTGAAAACTAAGTCAATTCAGTGCTGCCAAGCTAGTCTCAACATTTCCGTTCCAAATATTTTCCTCTTTTCTTTTTTTTATCCCTCATACAAGTCTCACCAGACAGGTATTTGGTCTGGTTTTACGAACGAGGCAAAACAAGACACACACACATGCAGAAACCTCCTTCCTGTTTCAAACTACAGTTGTTCTAATAGTCCACTACAGCAAAAATAAGTTTTTCTGCTGTATCTGACAAAGAAAAGGCTGAAAATGTAGATCACATCTGTAAAACAGAAGGGAAATTTAACTGATTTCACTTGTTTATCATTTGTTTCTACAATATTTTTGTCAATGTACAATCTAACTGTAAACACACACCATTATGACAGCTATTCATAATTCATTTTTTTTAAACACAATGATGCAAGCAATTCATACAACAACAGAACAAATATAACCCCTGAGAAGTCCAGTGTTAAATTTCACATAGCTATGTCATTAGCCATTTAATTTTTCTCCCATTTTGGCTTGTGCAACACACAGAATGACAAAGTACAAGGCACTAATGGCCAACACATACTGAGTTATTTGGTCCTTCATTTAAAATTCTTGAGATTGGGCACAAAGTAACAATTTCTCTTACAAGAATATTATGTATTTGTGATATATTTCCTGCAGCATATCCAGTGAATTGTCTCACTTGTTTATAATTGGGTTTTTAGGCAGTCCACAGTAGAAAGTAAAAACATCAATAGTAGCTACTGCAATCTGACTTCCTTCTACCACTGGATTCACTCTCTTACACAATTCTCCGAATGCTTTACTTCCCCAAATATACTACAATATATTGTAAAATTAATACACTTCTAGTCTGAATAATTTACTGGATTTTCTCCTTGTATGATCAAATTTCTGTAGTCCCTTTAAACATTTCATATCAAACCTCAGGAGGTGGCTTCTGCCCCACCTACCGTTAATGAATTCAGGTGCTATTATAACTGCCAACCTTGTAATGGTCCATTACTTTTTTTCCTTCAGGAACATTAAAACCATTACATATCTCTGTTTGCCTTACACCAAACAAACAGCTGCCTTAATTATTTCAATTTTACATCTTCACTCTTTGCTTCATAAATATGCACAACTTCTATCAATACATCTTTATCCAAAACAGCTCAATAAATCAAGTAGTGACACTGTTACAGACTCTTCCTGCCATTTAAACCGTTTCTGACGTTGAAGACAAAGAAGTATTTCTTTTGTGTACCACAAACACGAAAGAGGATGTAGACAGCTTAGCTCTCCAGCACTATAGTCACAAATGTGTCAGGAATCAGATTTTCTCAGGCACATACTAATTTGCTAAATATTTTTCCCAACATTCAGAGCAACTGAAATAGAAAGATCTTCATTACCATAGAGGAATGCAAATTTACAATCAATGTTGCTATTGTTGTGAGAACTGACAGTTTGTTCTAGCCTATTAGAGGTCAGAGGGAAAATAATGTCGACCCAGTATCAGTAAATCTGACTAATCAAAGGTATAATCCTTTCAAAATCATTAGAACTGAAAGAAAGCCTGAAGAAAAAATATGGGTATCTATTATTACTGTGACTAAATAGGATTATTCAACCCCCTTGAGAAAAAGTTAGGTATTAAGTGAGGGTCTAAATACTAAGAAAATTTGTGGGAAGAGAAATGCAAATGGTTTCCTAATTATCTACAGCCTATTAACATGCAATCCTGATTACTAGCAATTAAAATCTCCTTAAATTTTATGACAAAAGTTCATTGAAACGTTGAAAATTATATGCTAATTATTGCACTGTAATGCACATGCATAGTGTGTTTTCTGACTACAGACACAATAAATAACCAAATATTGTACACAGTGTAACTTGAAACCCAACTTAAAAATGCAACATGCTGATTTCATATTGCAAAAAAACCCTCTTAACACTCATTAAACTATATTAAAGAGTCCTGTAAGAAATAGCGGTTGTCAGTGCTATCCTACTGCAAGGTTATCAGAATACACTAAGCACTGTAACAACGTCTAAATAAAGAAATTAGTATTTAGATTATAAATAATTTTGCCTGTGTCTAAGCTACCTAACAGCTGAAAAATATTCTGGTTTTACACAAACAGTTAAACATTTTGGGGAAGCATTTAGGAATAAATAGCCTTTTCTTCTTAAAGAAAACACATTGTCAGTTTCTCCACAGGAATTCAAGGCGGTTTGACATTTATGAATCTAAATTTTAAATGCGTACCAATGTAACGCTTTTAGTCTGCATCGTGAGGAAACACAGAGCAAATGATTAAACACGGAAAGTGGAAACCAGAATACCATTCTAGAACAAGATTGCTGATAACTGAGGACTTCAGCATCACTTAACCGCCTTGTCCTGTCCCTCCGTTAAACTGTGTACATTTTCTCACCATGAGGTATCACCAAGGCTGTACATTAGTTATAATGCTTGTCCTCAATATTATGTCTACTAAGTACAAGTTTTCATTGTGGATTCAAATAAATAGTTCCCAAATCCACTTCTAGGCGGCCCCAATAAAGGGCAGTAAGACACACAAGGGACCTGCATTCAGAAACTTGGAAAACAAGTCAGCTGTGCAGAGGATGTACTGGGTATACATGCACCCACGGACAGAGAAAGAAGGAATCCAAAACCAGTGTGAGAGTATAGTGTAAAGAAGAGGGTTGTTACCAGGAAATAAACGTACTATGTGGAGGAGACAGAAGAGATTTTAACCAGAGTTTACATCTTTTACATACCCAGAGCACGTGAGTTAGAAAACACCAGAAGCTCTCTCAACATGACCCCCCCTTATTCAGTACCAGTTTTCTCCACCACTTAAGAAACAGCATAACCCAAATTTTCTTTAAAAATTAACATATTATTACCTTGATCATGATTGATTAGGAAGAACTGCCTCTTGGAGTTCGCCTGAATGGCACAGATAAATAGGTCATCTCCCATTGCCCATAGCATCACACCACCTCTATTTCTGTAGTACTGGCTACTTTGCTAATACTGCTAGTAATGGTATTTTGGAACCAATCTTGTGGATCAAAGAAAGTTCTTCCATAAACATTTAGCTAAAAACTTTAAAGGGAGATATTGAGCAGGAGATTCAGAAGAGAACAAACACTAATCAAGCAACATCTCTTTGTTCTTTTATGACAATCTATTTTCCTTTTAAACACTTCAGATGATTTTTATATGCTAAACAGGCTAAGCATTAGGGGTGCTGAATAAAGCACGCCGTCACACCTGTCATTATTAGCATTCTGTCATCCATGAAGCCTCCCCAGCATAGTCTTAAAATTGCTATTGTTATTCCTGTAGAGAAGGTTCTTAGATAACCTGTGGCACACAAAGCAGAGTATTTTCTCGGGACACACAGAGTAAAGGGATGAGACATCGGGAGGCCAGGAGGAAAAGAAGGGTCTGAAATAAATTGCTACTAATCTGCCAGATTTACTTGCACTCTGCTACTGAATCCTAATATGGGCAACAGGAGGTGGGCTCTTTAGTCTGAGGTTTGGTTTTTCTACAGATGGCTCAAAATTCTATACACAAAAATATAGTAACTTACCCTAAATCCCAGAATAGAGCCCTGTAGAGTACATATGACAAAGGGCTGTATCAGAAACTTAATAGCAGCAGGAAAATCCATTTCCAAAATGCTCCAAACTACAGGACAAGCTCAGGTATTAAACATCCATTTGCAGCTACCCTTAAAAAAACCCCAGCTAATATGTTGGAGTTTGAGATCCAAGTCATACATTTGAGATTAGAATGAGGTTGTAGGTCACAAAGCTGTCTCAGCACAGGGTTCAAATATAAACATACATAAACTGGCTTACATGTCAGCCTGGAAAGATTTAGTATCTTGACATATTCTGAAAAATATATAGGGACACTGAAAGCAATAAATATAAACCAAAAAGTGGCAATCATATAAAGTCCTGAGAGTTTAATATTAATAGAAGATACTCAAATTTACACATTTTTTCCCCCTTGGTATAAAACCCAGCTTCCATTTTGCTGAAACATGTTAAGTTACAACAGAAAAAAATGTTACAGAAAACATAAATCTCCAGGTCCTTTTATATTTGCAAACAATTCTTTTGGTCACATTATAATAATATGGTAACAGCAGAGCGAACTGGGGTAACGTAGATTCAGAGCCAGTGAAAATGAATGCACGTGGCATTCAGCCTAGCCTTTGACTTTCCCATAGCTTTAAGGCTGGGGCCAAAGGAGAAATCATTCGTACCGGGACAACGAAGTAAATAGTCAAGATCAGAGTCCTTTTCCTTTACGCTCATCTTAACAAGAATACACATGGTTCCCAAACAGAAATAGATACTCACATCTTCCTCTCAAAAACAGTTCTAGGAAATATCACGGAAATGGTTAGAGGTTCATATCCCCCCCAACGTGTAAATATGCAATCATGTACCTCAAATGTAACCTATGATTCCATGTAACCTGAAACAAGGTATTTTTCTTTATATGCAAACTGTGTTTAAAAAGACCTATTTAATACTTTCACCCATTGTCATCAGCAGGAAGCTTTTGCACTTCATAAATTAAGAGCTGATGCGGGGGAGGGGAGAGGAGACGGTATGCTCATGCAAGTGAAAGCATCTAGTGTTAACAGATAAAATAAAAAAAAAAGCTAAAAACATTCACAAATAAAAAATAGTGTTTACCAGACACATGAAAAACAATGAATTGGCTTTGTGTGTTTTGTTCTCTAGGACACTAGGAAAAAAGATAGATAAAAAGTCTACTAGGTGTTCATAAAAGGTAGAACAGTTTTTTAAAGTTAGTCTTATAGTTATTTTTCAAGCTCTTAGTTTTAGACTCTAATGTTTTATGTGCCGTTATTTTGCTTTTACTGCAAAAGGAAGAGCTGGCTTCCAAAGATAAAGGAGATTTTTGGTAAATGGTGAAGGTACAGAAATAAATGACCCACTTGGCTAGTGTGTAATTACACTGGCTGAGATTGTAACAATCTATCACATGAAGGAGGATGACACCACGCTAAGGGGTTAGTCAAAGGAGATAGCCTTTGACTAACTACTGGACACAAGCGATCGATACTCCACAGATATTGTTCTCTCAAAAAAACAATTGAGTTCTAAAAAAAAGTTTGAAAATAGATTCCTCCTTTCCTCCCAGATACCGATCAGTGACTCATCTTGACCTTATTCTGGAAAAGCAATGCTGTCTTAAACAGGTATATGGAACAAATAAATCCTTCCACATCCTGAAAAGCATTTTTACATACAGGAGTTTTGCTCTGAGCTCATTCTCAGCTTTTTTTGTTTGGATGAGCTACTCTAATCAACAAATTAGAAAGCACACATTCACTGAGAACGAGCCTGCCATTACTTGTTTTGCATCTTTCACTAACAGCATAAAGAAATCCACTAAGAACAGGAAGGCACAGAGCTTAGACTGTGAGGATGTAAGTAATCAGGTAGTTTGCACTGCGCTAACAGCCGTTACTTACATCCTGTTATGATGCATGTAACAGTTACACAAAATATTCTTAGGCAGTCCTCCAATTAAAATATATATATCTTCATATATAGATAGATAGATATCTTGCTTTTAGCTGGGAGAACAGTGACTTTCAAAATATGTATGAGTACCACGGGGCGCACACTCCCATCAAGTTTGCATATAACTCCAAACTGGGGGGCACCAGTTTATGTGCTCAAGGGCAGAGGGCTAGAGAGGAGGAATGGGCTGATGGGAACCGTGTGACATTCAAGGACAAATGCAAAGCCCTATATAGGGGAAGTAATAACCCCCTGCAGGAATACAGGCTAGGAATGACTGGCTAAGGAGCAGCTCTCCTGAAAGAGCCGTTGGGGGATCCTAAGAATACCAACACCATCTGAGGCTGAACAGAGTGGAGTGTAGGCAAGAGACAGAGAAATTCTCATCCCCATTTAGTCAGCGCTCATTAGGCTACATCTAGATAGTCTGTGCCCCTCAAACAGGAAAAGCAGACAGAAACTGAAATGTTCCCAGCAGAGGGACCCCGAAGGTGGCTTCTGACACTTGCCATGTCAGACGAGTCTGAGGAAACTGGGCTTGCTCACTCTGGAGAAGACAAGGTTTCAGAAGGACCTCATAGCACCTGCCAATACCTTCAAGAAGAGGGAGTAACACTCCTTAGAGCGGTTTGTGGTGGCAGGATGAGAAAAAAATAGAGACAGAGAACTTCCAGCAGCACTTTTATTTTATATTTTGTTGGCTATTATGACAGTCAGGCAATGGAATGGGCCACCCGGAAAGGCTGTGCAGTCTCCATCCATCCAATTGGTTTTCAAGGCCCAACTGGATAAAGCCCTCAGCAACCTGGTCTGATCTCACAGTTGATCCTGTCAGCTACATGACATCCTAATATCCCTTGCTATTTGAATTATTCTATGATTCCATTAGGAATTTTAATACTAATAGAAAAAATTAAGGGGGACCGGGGGGAAATCAACATTTTGAACCACACTGAGCCAGACCAAATTTGACTATAAACCCTCCACCACCAAAGGAAGCCAAAGTAATAGCTTTTACATTTAATCTTGGTGACAACTTCATTACTAAATACAGCACATGGATCTATGCAACAACTGTTTTAATTCAACATCAATCTAGAACATAAAATAGCAATATAAAAACCTGATATTTCACCCACAAACCTGCTAACATCATTAACTTAATACTGTTCATTATCTACATTCATGTTTTAGCCATCTTACCACTTTCTGAAGAAGAAACAATTCTACAGTTTAGGTCTTTAATATTAAAAACAAATCCAAACAGTAGTATGGATAAGCCAGCACGCCACTGTCCATTCATAAGAATCTAATAACAAACCACCAAAAAATCGGACTGATGTTAGAGACACGTTAAGAAATTTATGTTACAAAAGACAGTGTATCCTCCTAACTCATATTTATTAATATTAATGAAAATTACTACGAGAAATCAGAAAAAGTCACTTCGATGTGACAATACAACAGTAAAGAATGCACTGGTTTCAGTTATATGCACTCTTTTTTTTCAGGAGACTATAATTTGGGATTTAGAGGAAGAGAGTCCACATTTGCAGGTTAAAGAAAAAAAAGAAAAGCCAAAGCAAGAAAAGATAAGGATGTGTCTTCTGTGTAGTTGTTTGCTAGCAAGGTATGCTGCAGGAGTTAGAAAAATAGTGAATGCTTAAAAGTAACTGATACTTTGGGGAAAAAAAAAAGCCAAAACCTCTTGAGAGCAGAGGCAAAGTCTGCCCTCTGTCCATGTTGATGGTTCCTTTAGTACCTAATCCCACAAAAAACCCACTAGAGAACACAAGACGCAGAAGCTGATGCAAATGAAACAGCACTGACTGTTATCTACCACAGAGAAGTTGTGCTCTTGTTTCATTAGGAGGGGTTAAACTAGGAGATCAGTCACAAATGTACTTCCAAAGAGGCTGACTGCTTTGTTTTGCCTGGGTTTTCACAGTGAAACAGCTACCTACTGGTAATGTTCTAGAGAACAGTAACAGCTTTTCAGTAGTGCAGACACAGCCCTGGCAGAGCACACCACCAGGAAGAGACACCAATGTTTGCCCCTGACTTGCTATGTACAAGCAGGTTCCTCTCCTTTCCTCATTTCTGTCCATGTTGCTCCAAACAAACTAATATACGAGACTCTTCTTGCTTCATGATATGTCTAAGTAGGTAGAAAAAAACCCAGACCTGGCTTCATGACACAAACCAAGTGCTGTCTGCACATGATGCAGAGCCTTCACCTCTCCGATAGGTATGTGTCAGTAATCCCAAACAGAAGTCCCTAAAGAGTTATCCAGGCTTAGCAAGGCTGGAGGCGGAAGAGACACACACTCCACTTGCACCAAAAATATGCTTGTCCGGGAACACATGTGGGTTTATTTTTAAGCATAATTGTCATAATAAGTGGCTTATCACTTGAATTGTAACAGAAGAAAACCCATAACTTTAACATAAATTTAATCCATTAAGAAGATGAACACCGGAAAGACAACCTCCAGTGAAGCCATGTTCACAGAGCAGGAAATGTATGCCAGCATGAAACCATTCATGTGTCTAACACAGTTAATAAAAGGGCAGATAGCACCAAACACACTGCTAAGAACAGGCAAGGAGAATACGCTCATCTGACGAGAACACACTGAAAATCATCTCCAGTTAAGATGGGGGTACTGACTGAAGTGACTTCTAGTGACATATTACTCTTCAATCTAACCAGAAAACACAAACTGCTATGTAGCTAATGATACTAAAAACTACCTCGGCTATCTTTCTGTTCTCTCTAAATTTCTCCAATATTTCACTAAAAAGATGCTGTCTGAATTTACATTTTAGCTAGGAGAAATCAAAATTTTACCAAGCAGTCATTATTAGCTATATAATAAATGCCCAAAATCTTGGGACAGCAAGAAATTCTAGTCCTGAACTTGAACCAGAAGATCTGACCTGCACTGATGGAACTTAAACACCTCCCGTCGCCTCCAAGCTGCCCCAACCCCATGGGGAAAAGGGATGCTAAAGTACTACCAACTAAAAACTCTATGTTTCCACTCTCTGCCTTGAGCTAACTTTGTTAAAATATCAAGACAAAAGATACAGGAACAATGAAGATTCTGGCTACTGTATCAGAACTCCAGTATTTCTTTCCATGGACTAAATTAGTTGATAGAGATGCACTATGCTCTAACACCATAACCCTGATTTGAATTATAAAACATTTTAGTACTCATATGGCAAAAATCAATTTACCATTCAGGCATAACCCCAGACTACCAACTCAAAAGCAGAAGGAGTGCATTTAAGGTTTCCATGTTTGCTTGCTTTTTCAGTTACACTCTTGCTTTCTGTAATTCACTGTGCTGACAAATTTTTATTCTTTTATAATGATTCTGCAATAAGAATCTGTACTATAGGATAAACTGTCGTAATTGATACTAAGAAAAAAACAAATCAGCTGCTGATAGCCCACCTTTTTTGATTTTTAAACATCAGCTGGACCTCCAGGAAGGATCAGACATCAGAAGACATTTTAAAATTTTTTCCTCCTCTTAATAAACATTAATTTCAACAAGTATAAACAGTAGAATAATATGCAATGATAAAATCTGAAAGTTCATGTTAGCAGCACCTTGTCAGCTGCTGGTTAGTAATTCTCTGTCAGAAGCAGAAATTATAAGAATCTGTATTACTATAATGTGCATGTAACTCAGCAATTCACAAAAGCCCACACTTTTAAATATACATGAAAAACAGAACCATAGACTGGCTTCTGTTGGAAGGCACCTTAAAGACCAT
>NW_010261565.1:0-8015 GCF_000690775.1 Eurypyga helias
GGTTCGCAGGAGGGCAAGTGGTGGTTGCCGGCTCAGTTACCTCTCTTGTCACATTGGGATTTTGGTTCTTACTGCTTCAAGTTGAGCTGCAAATGTAGGTGAGACACACTGAGTTTTTTCTGTGTAGTAGCTACTTCAGCTGTGTCTGCTCAAAAAGCCATAAGGGATTTCCTTCACAGAGGCTGGCATTTCATAAATCTGCTCCATCTTCCGTGGTGCCAGTAGCTTTGTTTAGCATGAAGCAAGTCCTATGGAACTGATTTCTCGCAAAATGTGACTTCCTTTCACGTGGCCATATTGTATAAAGTCCGTGGTATTTTCAATTGCCAGGGAAGCCGTGAAGCTAGAACATAACAGCATTTGCAGGTCATAATTTCTGTTATACACAAGTGGCTGGTTTAGTCTGTAGCAGAAGATGACACGGCTGTTTTATATAAGTCTTGGAACTGTAAATATAAAATGTTGATGCAGCTGCTGGAAAAGTTGTCTTTTCTGTATGTCACATTCAGCTTGGCTAACCTAGCTCTGTAGCAGCTTTCTACTGTTGCACCTATCGCAGGAGACACAGAGGAAGACCAAAGGAAAATGGATGTTTTGTTTCTAACGAAAAGCATTAAATGCCTGCTGACCAGATTTTCTTGCATTTGTTAGCTCTTACGATGGTTCTCTTGTTTGCTCGTTACCATTGACAGCTGTAGTTGTAAAAGGAAATGGGAATAGCTGCCACCTCTGCCAGTGCAGTTGAACAGCATGGTAAATCCCACTGAGGGACTTGGTGCAGAACTCCGGAGCAACACAAGAGCTTCCATGGCTCTTAATTCAGTTTTAGGGGGTTTGGGTTTTTATTGGTTTCATTTTGAATCTGGAGAATACCTGTATTTATAAAGTATGCTATAGATATTATGCTAAATTTTGGTTTGTAAAGTTTTGTGATGTCTTATTAGTTGTTTGCATTTTTCCTTTCTTTTGGGGGAAAAAATGTGATCTCATTTTCAATAGGCAGAGGTACTCTGGCTTCCCAGTATTGATTGTTTTTTGAGGGAAGGGGAAGTATCGGTCCATGCAAGATAACTGGTTGTTAGAGTGGTTATTTAGTACTTCATTTTTATATCTACTTCCACTTTGTTTTCAACCATCCATATAGAGAGCAGCAACTACATATGCATGTAGCTGTCTTAAAATATCAGTAAGCATCTTCACCACCACGATTATGATACAGTGGGGATTTTTTAGTAATTAAATTGATGCATGTCCTTTGCCTTTCAGATTAAGGAGCAGAAGGTTGTAGTTGATGAGCTTTCTAATTTGAAGAAGAACAGGGTAAGTGTTTACAAATTTGCTTAGAACTATTTCATTTTAGCATCAGAGAAATAAGCATAGAGACAAAATGGGAAACAAAATCGGAGCACATTGTCTTTTAATATGTTCTTAATACAGATTTTAGTACAGATGTGGTCTACTGTTTTCAGAATAGTTTGTCCTCCAAATGAACTGATTATGTACACTTGTGCAGTGTAACAGTGGGGTGCTTGTTTTCCTTCTATGTTCTATCTATTTCATTCAGGTGTTTGAGTTTATAAGAAGACTTCGTGAAGAATTCTTATTTTTCACGTGTATGTGTAAAATGGAATCTGATCCCTCGTGTATGAGGAAAAGAGAAGTGCAAAATAGTCCTGGGTTGATCATGAAATGTTTTTGACAGTATGACATCAGATGATTGGTGGTGCCAGGGCAGAACTTACCCCTTCACTTTTACATCAGAATGTTATCTCAGCAATCCCACATCAGCTTCTGCTGCAGTGTGGTGGCCAGAGTTTGTTGCTTTGACTTAACACAAGATTGTTTTTGTTTTACAGAAAGTTTATAGGCAGCAACCCAATAGCAACATATTCTTCCTCGTAGACCGAACAGAAACGCTGTCTCAATGCAAAAGTAAGTTTGCACTGTAAAGTTGATCAAACAGTTAACTATTTAAAAGCTGTATTTGTAGCTTTTTATGATTTCAAAGGGATATTAAAAAACTGGCAACTGTATATCAAATGCAAAGTAGACTTCAGACGTGCCTGTTTTTCTGGGTTGGATAAATGTGAAAGTGTTTCCATTTGATACATGGATGTGGTAAGGGCAGCAAGTGCTGAAGATGTAGGAAGAGCAAGGACATCTGCCCCACAGAGTCACTATTCCCAGTGCCCTTTGGGAAGCTGTATGGCACTTTGCCTTAAAAAAAAAAAGTCTAAAGCTTACATGGGATGAGTAGGAAGAAAATAATGACAAGTTAAACTGGAGGCTCAGCTAGAAATCTTTATTTCAGAGTATGGATCTGTGGCATTATGAAGGTAGGAGAATGGATGATAAAGAGAATTGATGAATGAACAAATGTTAGAAATACATAGATTTATTTTCTGGAATGAACAATTGCTACTTTCATTTTCCTTTGATTTGAGTGTTGACATTTTAATTGACAGTTCACTTTTCTTATTATTAAAAATGTGTAAATCATACTGATTATGTAGGCAATAGTTTGCCATTCTCCTAATTCTTTTACTTGTAGTGTGGCTTTCTTTGGGAGGAAAAAAAATCATAGTCTTTGTATAATCGAAGAGGAATAAGATCCACTGAGTATGTTACTTAGTGTTTTATGTTTAACTGAACAAGTGGCTGCAGATGCTCATTTCTGAGAGATACTCTTAAACTTATCTAATTGTAAACTCACTCATAAACTTACTGGTTTATGAAACTGATTGTTTCTGTGTTTTTCTCTTGCACAGATACATTAGATGAATTAAAGAAGGCACATCAGGAGATGGAAAACTCAGAAAAGTCTAAAATCAAGAAATAATCCATCTGAATTCCAAGTCACAATGTGTGGTATTTGTTGCATTGTTACCTTGTGTAGCCAGCATACTACCCATGACTTCTTTAACGAAGACATACTCTGCCGTCTTAGAAGAAGAGGACCAGACAGTAGCCAACAGTTAGTAAAAACTGCATCTGATCTGTCGTATGAGTGTCTGTTTTCTGGCCATGTGCTTCACTTGAGGGGACTGATGACTCCTCAGCCTCTGGAAGATGCCAATAACAATATTTTTCTTTGGAATGGAGAAATTTTCAGTGGAGTGCACGTAGGAGATCTAGAGAATGACACTGAAGTAATGTTTCATCACCTTGCATTATGCAGTAGTGAAGCAGGCGTTTTGTCGCTCTTTTCATCACTTCGGGGTCCATGGTCTTTTATTTATTATCAAGCATCTAGGCACAGTTTATGGTTTGGTAGAGATTATTTTGGTCGTCGCAGTTTGCTTTGGCAGTTCAGTAACGAGATTGGCGGTGCTTTCAGTCTCACATCTGTAAGTGCTTATTCCGAATCAGTTAACCAATGGCAAGAAGTCCCAGCATCTGGAATTTTCAAAATCGATCTCAAAGCTTATGCAACAACTAAATCTTTGTCTTTAACGTTGTTTCCATGGAAGTACAGCTCCGCAGAAAAAGCAGTAGAAGAAATATTCATGAATGTTCTGGACCAAGTTTCAAAAGACTTACCTAACCACGTACGTCTCGTGATGAATGAATCAAAACTATGTCTCACAGCACCAGTTATCCCCTTAAATAAAACAATTTCTGAAGTTTCAGGTGAATGTCCAGGCACTCATATTAGCAACATTACCCACGTGGTTTCTGTAGAAACCCTGCAAGGATTTCTTGCAGATGAACACAAGAAAAAATTAGTCCATGCGTTTACTGATGTTTTAAGTGAAGCGGTGAAGAGACGGGTTTTATCTCTCTCTAGAGGTGAAGATCAGAAAGCAAGCCAAGTTCCAAACATGTCTGACAGGAAAGCACGTGTTGCGGTGCTCTTCTCTGGTGGCATTGATTCTATGGTTATTGCAGCCCTTGCTGATAAACATGTGCCTTTGGAGGAACCAATTGATCTTCTCAATGTAGCTTTCATAATGAAAGAACAAGCTAAGCAAAAGGGTAGCACTAAAAACCCTACCAATCGGGGAGTTCAGCTTGGTTTGCTTGCTTCTCAAGAAGGTCGTCAAGATCTTCATGCTAAAACTGCTGCTCATTTACCTTGCTTTGATGTTCCTGACAGAATCACTGGTAGGGCAGGACTGAAAGAATTAGAAGCCATTAACCCTTCAAGAACCTGGAACTTTGTGGAAATTAACGTTACACTGGAGGAATTGAAAAAAATGAGACAACAATGCATTAATCACTTAATTTATCCTTTGGATACAGTCTTGGATGACAGCATTGGCTGTGCAATTTGGTTTGCTTCCAGAGGAGAGGGTTTTATTAGTAACCAAGGAGAACTGAAACCATATAAAAGTCCAGCAAAGGTACTGATATTTTTGTTTTCTGTCTTAAGTTTGACCAGTGAATGTGAAAACAGTTCTGAAACAGTTTGTTTCAGAAATCCATGGGGGTCTTCAATATTCATAAGGCTTCTGAAATTCAGTGGCAGAATGTAGAATAGTTCTGTAATTATAATCTTTGTGTAATTTTGGAGTTAAGAACTGCAGTCAGTTCTTTTGTCGTATATTTTTTTTCATTGAGCTTGAGTAAGCAACAACATGACTAGGAAAATAATAACCATCATCTATTGTTCTCGATGTTTTAACTCCAGTAGTGGAGTAACAGCTGTTCAGTCCAAACTGAGCAGGTTAACATATTTAGAGGTCACAGAATGGTCAGGGTTTGAAGGGAGGTCTGGAGATCATCTAATCCAACCCCCCTGCCAAAGCAGGTTCATCTAGAGCAGATTGCATAGGAACGTGTCCAGACAGGTTTTGAGGATATCCAGAGAAGGAGACTCCACCACCATTCTGGGCAGCCTCTTCTAGTGCTCTCACACCCTCAAAGTAAACAAGTTTTTTCTCAAGCACAGGTGGAACTTCCTGTGCCCCCCTTTGTGCCCGTTGCCCCTTGTCCTGTCGTGGGGCCCCACTGAAGAGGCTGGCCTTGTCCTCCTGACACCCGCCCTTTAGGTATTTATAGGCATTGATGAGATAAATGTTAATGCATTATTAAGTAATACTGTTTTGTGCCAGCATCCCAGCCCTTGTAAAATTACTAGCATCTTATTTAGGCATGCTGTTTATGTGACGAAATAGCAAATAATAATGGCAGAAAAGATGATTACGTGGATTTTCTGTAGAGTCTGATTGCCAGAACTACAAAGAGTAGTTATTTCCTTTTTGTACCTTATTTTTATGTATGTAGTATTAAGTAAAATATTTTTAGTAACTAGGTGATTTTCTTAGGAATTTGAGTCTTATTTCTCACTTCCTAATTTTCTGTTGGTTTCTGTAGGGAAGAATAAACTGTTTAATTTCAGGAATTGGCAGTCTACTGCTGCCTTCGCTTTTTGAGGCTCCTGTTACTTTTCTACTAATTGCTAGGTCCTAAAACCAAACCAAACCAACAAGCAAAAGCAATAGCTTTCTTAAAAACTACTGCTGTAGAGCGCAGTGGATTTAGTTGACTGATCTACTTCAAGTTGTGCATCTCAGATTTGCAAAACTAACAAATTCATCTCAGGTCCAAAATCTGTTGAAATGGGTCATGAGTTAATAAAACATAAAGCGAAAGTGTCATTTTTCCCATCAGTTACTACTGTGCACAGGTCAAAAATGAGTAGGCTGCTAGCTGGTGTCAGATCAGTAAACAGACTTGATGGTTTATGTTAAGAGACTTTCACTCCTCTAGTGAATTGCTGTTGAAGGCACAGTAGTGTTCTTTCTCTTGATAACATTTTCTGCATTTACTGACCAAACAGAACAGTATGAGATGTTGTTTTTAGTTGGTGCAATGCGGTGGTTGCTAACCAGTAGCTGGTAAGTTAACAGCAATCTGGGTGTATGTTCATACTGCATCATCACTGGTGACAATGCTTGTGATAAAGGCTGACGTTCAACAAATGCTGTTTATTCTAACAGAACCTAACAACAAAGATAGTCTTCAAAGATAGCAGTGTATTTGTGATGCACACAACATTGTTTTGTTTTTTTCCCTTTGCATCAGTAGAAATACACTTTTGGGTCTGATTGTGAACCTATTTCAAGTTCCCAGTGACTTGGCTGGGAACTGTTTCAGGCACATACCATCGTGACAGGTACTATATTTAGAAGATGCCTATTAAAGTTATTCTCCTTAAGCTGTAGTTAAACGTTCGAGATGTGTTACGTGTTATTAGCTTGCATAGATACTAAGAAAGATTTCTTTTACTCTGTTTTCTTAGGTTGTGCTTACAGGAATTGGAGCAGATGAACAGCTTGCTGGGTATTCCCGACACCGTGTTTGCTTCAAGAAGTATGGTTTAGAGGGTCTGAATAAAGAACTTGAAATGGAGTTGGATCGTATTTCTTCTAGAAATCTTGGTAGAGATGACAGGATTATTGGTGATCACGGAAAAGAAGCCAGGTATTATTGTTTTAACGTGAAGCAAAACTGGTTTTGCCGGTTAGACTTTGCTCTTAACACTCCAACAGAAAGCTTCATTTGAAACTTCTATCCATTTTACTGTCTCTAAGTTCTGGTGCAGTTTTGTTAATGTGTACTGTGTTGTGGGATGTTTTGTTTTCTAACCAGCAGTCTGTAGTACTGTGGAAGTGTTAGTTGAGGTAATTTAACAACTTGAACATTGCATTTTCATCTAGAAGCCTTAAGAAGCAGCAGCAGATGTTGATATAGGCAAAATCAAGTTGGTTTTATCATTTTAAGTGCAACAGTCTTTTGCACAACTTTGAAATGTTCTGGTGTCATCATCTGGGGAATGACTTTGGAGAATGCCAACGTAACACAGAAGCCACGTATTCCTGTCCATGCAGTAGAGGCATGATCAATATCCACTGCATTTCCTGGTGGTTAATCAGAAGAGTTAAAGAAGGTTTTATTTGTGTTTACTTCCTCCATGCTACCACCAACTTGCAAAAAATTCCTTAGATGTTGTCCAGCAGCAGAGGCCACTCAGGTGCTTGAAAAGCCTTTTGCTGTGATTTTTGTGCCAGTGTTTTTTCCAATCTGTTCTTAGTGGCACATTTTCAGTTCAGCAGAAAAGCAGTTGCAGTGGTGGACAGGCAGTGCTGTTAATTGCATGTGTGATTAGGTACGAATGCCTGGAATTTGGAATGTTGTCAGAATTTGTTGTGTCAATATTTTTGTTTCAGAGTTACAGTGTCGCTTCATATGGTATTTTAAAATACCTAGAGGGTATCCTGAGAAGTGTTACTTCAAAAGTTGTCTTGCTCTTCCACTGTGTTTTCTGATTTTCTTCATATTTTTTGTTAAGCATAAACCCAACATTTCTGCTGCTTTTTCTTACTCTTTTCTTTGCTTGACTGATGAAGCCTTCCAGGCTTCTGAGTGTAAACATGGTTATGTTTTCTTTCTCCAAAGCAGCTTGTGACATTAACACTGGAAGTGCATCAGTGGTTAGAAATTGACACAGACTGAAGTCTTTGTATGCAGTAAAGGGGAAAACCAGGACTGTGTGTATGAAGTTTTTACAAGGTTTTTCCCCACGTATCTTTCCTACAGGTTTCCTTTTCTTGACGAAGATGTTGTTTCATTCTTCAATTCTCTGCCCATCTTAGAAAAAGCCGACTTGACCTTACCTCGAGGAATTGGTGAGAAATTGATTCTGCGCCTTGCAGCCAAGGAGTTAGGCCTTACAGCTTCGACCCTTTTGCCAAAAAGGGCTGTACAGTTTGGATCTCGGATTGCCAAGCTAGAGAGCAACAGTGAAAAAGCATCGGATACATGCAGTAGACTGAAGTTATTTTCAGTAGATGAATTATAAAGGTGCATCTTAGAGATGTTGCGTTTATTCTGTCGGCAAATTCAGTAAATCTTTGGAGTGTTCTTAGAATGTTTGGTCTGGTTTTTTTACATGCTTGGACATAGTCTTAATCATCATAGTAATATATGTAGGTGTGTACTCAAACTAGAGGTTCGCTGTGAATGCATCCTTGGGCCAAGGGAATACTGGGTTCCAGGGAAGAGCGGATAAC